>NC_081409.1:84812191-85112191 GCF_030272615.1 Cryptomeria japonica
TCTCTCTGAATGGAAAGAGTAGTGCTGACAATGTGTACTAGATTGATGGTCTCAGACACAACCTTTTGAGTGTTGCCCAGCTGAATGACAGTGGCCTCACTCTAGAATTCAAGAATGGAGTTTATAGAATCAAAGGAAAAGATGGTAAACTAGTGGCCACTGGCATGCAGACCAAAGGTAACCTATTTCATCTGAATGCAAATATAAGTACATGTCTAATGGCTAAGCTTGATGATAGTTGGATATGGCATAGGAGATTCTGTCATGTAAACTTTGATAACATTGTGAAGGCTAGTAAGATCAAGGTAGTTAGAGGGTTGCCGGTGCTAAGCAAACCGGAAAATACCTTGTGTAGAGAGTGTCAATTGGGGAAAATGTCTTCCTCAACCTTTAAAGGTAAATCTTTCACTACTGACAACTTGCTTGATCTTGTCCATGCTGATTTGTGTGGTCCTATGAAAACTAGAAGTGTGCAAGGTGCTAGGTACTTCATGATTCTCACTGATGATTGCTCAAGAATGATGTGGGTCACATTCTTGAAAGACAAGTCTAAAGCTTTTGTGAAATTCAAATCTTTCAAAGCATTAGTGGAGAAGGAAAGCGGTAAAAGGATCAAGTGTCTCAGAACTGATCAAGGAGGGGAATTCACTTCTGATGAATTCAACAAGTATTGCGAAGAATTTGGCATCAAGTGATAGTTTTCTGCCCCCTGAACTCCATAGCAAAATGGCCTAGAAAAGAGGAATAACCGGACTATGGTTGAAGCAGCTAGAACCATGTTGATTCAAGGAAAGGTAGCTCACACCTTTTGGAGAGAAGCGGTGAGCACTGCAGTCTACACTATGAACCAGGTACTCATCAAGAAAGGTAAGGACAAAACTCCTTATGAGTATTGGACTGGTAAGACACTTGTGGTTAGCTACTTTAGGGTATTTGGTAGAAAATGTTACATCAAGAGGAGTGAACATCAGGAAAAATTTGAAGCTAAATGTGATGAGGGAATATTCCTAGGGTATTCCACCAAGAGTAAAGCTTTCAAGTGTTACAACAATAGGACTCAGAGAATTATGGAAAGTATCAATGTAAGAATTGATGAATCCTCTGAGAAAACTGAGGAAACCGACAGTGAGCAAGCTATAAATGAACTGGTTGCAACCTTCTGGGAACTGGTTGTTAGTCAACCAAGTACCAGTAACAATGTTCCTAAACTGGTGAATGCTGATATTGATGAAGATGAGGATGAAGAGGAAAAGCAAGAAGAACCAGTCAAGACCATTCATTGGTATGTCAAGTTGAATCATGATCCTAAGCAGATCATAGGAGATAAGGATGTAGGAATCCTTACAAGAAGAAAGATCAGAGAAAACTCATGTATGATCTCTGAATTTGAGCCTAAATCATTCAAAGAGGCTCATAAAGATGAAGACTGGATCAAGGCAATGGAAGAGGAACTTGACCAGATAGAGAAAAATGGTATATGGTCCTTGGTACCTAGACAAGGGCATAAAAATATCATTGGCACCAAATGGGTGTTCAGAAACAAGCTAAATGAGGATGGCACAGTGATTAGGAATAAAGCCAGATTGGTGTGCAAAGGATATGCTCAAGAAGAATGAGAAGGCTATGGAGAAACCTTTTCTCCTGTAGCCAGATTGGAAGGAATTTGTATGCTTCTTGCATATGCAGCTTTTAAAGGGTTCAAAGTATATCAAATAGATGTAAAATCTGCATTCCTAAATGGTGTACTTGAAGAGGAGGTATATATAGAGAAACCAGATGGTTTTTCCCTATCTAAAGATAGTGATATGGTGTGCAGGCTACATAAAGCCTTATATGGTCTAAAGCAAGTACCTAGGGCATGGTATGAGCGCATGCATTCCCATCTTGTGAAGATTGGATTTGAGAGAACAAGTGAAGATAGAAATATCTACTTGAAGTCTGAAGGAGATCAGATCCTGATTTGTGAGGTTTTTGTTGATGACATTATCTTTGGAGGAGATGACAAGATGAGTCATGAGTTTGCTGATGAGATGAAGAAAGAGTTTGAACTGCACTCATAGGGGAGATTAAGTTCTTCATTGGACTGCAGATCTAGTAGATGAAAGATGGAATCTTTATCACTCAGTCCAAATATGTCAAAGAGGTGTTGAATACCTTTAGCATGGAAGATAGAAAACTAGTTGGTACACCAATGGTGACCGGTTGCAAATTGACAAAAGAGGATGATTCGGCACTGGTTGATTTGAAGGAATACTGATCAATGATTGGTAAGTTGCATTATGTAGTGCATAGCAGATCAGATATTGCACATGTAGTTGGCATTACTGGAAGGTTCTAGAAAAGTTCAAGAGAATCCCACTTGATTGCAATCAAGCGGATTCTTAGGTATCTGAAGGGAATAGTTGACTATAGATTGTGGTACCCATACAACAATGATTTCAATCTGAAAGTGTTCATAGATGTTGATTGGGTAGGTAATGTGGATGACCAGAAAAGCACAACCAGTGGTGAATTCTTTCTCGATGGTATACTAGTCTCATGGATGAGTAAAATGCAAAGTTGTATCTCTCAATCTATAGTGGAAGTAGAGTGTGTTGAAGCTTTTATGAACTGCACTCAGACAATTTGGATGAAGCATGTACTAGAAGGCTTCAAAATCCCTGTATTTGAACTGGTAAGTATATTTTGTGATAACACAAGTGCTATCAATATCTCAAAGAATCCGGTTTTACATTCTAGAACCAAGCATTTTGAGCTTAAGTATTATTTCTTGAGGGAAAAGGTTTAGAATAAGGAGATTGCACTAGAACATGTTTCCAGTAAGGAGCAGTTAGCAGACATATTCACCAAACCTCTCCCAAAGACTACATTTGTGCACTTAAGAGATGAATTGGGGCTACTTCCCCTTTAGGAGGTGAACTAAAAGTATTTGTTCCACATCAGTCAGGTATTGCATAGTCAAATTTTTGTTGATTGGTGTGTTAAAGGATGCTACTCCTCAGGGGGAGCAGCATAATGGAATAGAGATGCTTGTGCCTCCACTTTGGCATTGTTGTCAAAGGGGGAGAAGGAGTGAAGCGGAAAAGATATCTGCCACAAATGGGGGAGAAGATATGAAGCGGAGAGATATATTTGTATATTGCCATCAATGCCAAAGGGGGAGATTGTTGGCATTATGTGAACCAACATGAAGACATAAGGATATTGTATGTTGTCATTGATGTCAATATGTGACATGATGTGAATTAGCACATGTGATAGGTAAGAAGAGAGAGCCGGCATATGTATGAACTGGTATATATGCCAAAGTGAAGCGGCATACTTGTTCAAGATGAATCGGCATGTAGTTATGGGAACTGGCACATGGAAGCATTGTGTGACTACTGGATGGTAGGTAGTTTCCACTTCAGGATTTTCGATTGGAGTACCTCAAGCCTGTGTGACTCAATCGGTGATCTTTGTGTGATGAGTTAACAGTATAACAAAGAACAGGTCATTTTGCCATGTAAGCTCTATGTGCGTGAAGGATCTTGCATGAAGAAGATTATTCCTATCTACCTCGGAAATGTGCGAAGTTTGTCAAACGGTGATAACGCATGATGGGTTATCAACTGCCATGAAATCGATGGATAATGGATGATGGAGACTGTCTTGAGATCGATTCAAGATTGTTGCATTCAATTCAGCAAGATTCAATGGTTAGGATTGAACCGCTTGAATTGCTTAGCCTAACAGGTTTAGGGTTTAGGGTTTTTGCTATCTACTAGTCTGTTTCCTATAAGGTCAATGTTGTGTTTCTTTCTAAGGCTGTTGGCAAACTTTGTGAGTGTGTATCCAAGGGAAGTGATACATGATTCTTTCCAGACCAAAGGAGAGAAGAGATACTGCAAAGGGAATGTGCAGAAGGTGAAAAGGAGCCAAAATGGATCTGCATTAGTATTAAGTGTTGTTACCAGATCATTGTAATTCTTATTGATCTTTAACCACTTCAACAGTTGTGAAATCCCTTAACAGGGTAGCCTTAACTGGGCTTGATACAAATCCCTTAACAGGGTAGCTTTAATCGGATTGATTCAAATCCCTTAACAGGATAACTCAAAGTTAATGAGTTATAGGAAGCTATAGAGCTTCGGAGATCCTTTAGCTATTGAGTTCTTGAAATCCTCTAACAAGGTAACCCTAACTAGGTTTAACCCTTAACTAGGTATTATAGCCATCCCTTAACTGGGTGATCCCTAACAGGATCGGTTCCTAGCAGAACCTATTGTAATGTCTTTAACTGGACAAGGCTCCTAATAGAGCGGACTTCAAAAGAGTTCAAAAGCAACTTGTGGGTATTCATCCCCACCATGGTGTTTCCCAATTGGGTTTCCACATGAAAAATATGTGTGTCATGTGTAATGCTTTTATCTTATGATGCTTTGTTATTACCTATTGAGCATATGATGGTTCTGTGTTTTATGCCTATCTATAAAACATATTGAACTAACTATTATGAAGATCTGATGTTCGTTTACTTGTTCATGCATAAGAGTGTAATGGTACTATAGTATTGAGCTAAAAGGAAAGCTTAGTGAGTGACCAGTTTATGATTGTTTCAGTTATTTTGGGTGTTACCGGTTGCACTCTATTTCAACCAGTATCCCTGTTTGCCAGTCATTTGGAGTATTTGCTATCAAACTGGTTTTGGACTATATTTGTGTTTGTACTGATTCACCCCCCCCCCTCTCAGTACCGGTTTGGTACTAGTGGTTCATCATTGAGTTATAAAGAGTTAGGTATATTAAATTTATTAATTACACAATATCATGATGAAAAAATTGGGATGTAAGTTGATGGGGTATTCATAATATTCTTTTAGAATGAGCTAGTGTGTTTGTTGAATGAGAATTGCTTGGCAAACTCGATCATTAGTGAGTAGTGATAAATAGGATTTATTTAAAATGGTGAAATTGAGTACAATATTTACATGGTATAAGCTTGAAAAAATGTTTTGGCTAATGAGTATAATTGTAAAATTACAATATAAGCTTAATGTCAAGGAGTTAAAATAAGGGATCATTTCTTGCATTGACATAGTGATATTAAGGATGTGTAAAATTCTATTGAAAATTTTTATACCTTCTATTTGTATATTTTATTGCACATGATAACGCCATAGAAAATAGAATAATACCATTAGGTTGTTGATTTTAGTGTAGAGGGAATGCTTCTTACCTTATGATTTCATACTCATTGATAAAATGTTAACATAACTAAATATCTATACTCAAAACTTAATTAAATATTGGCATGAGTAAGATGTTATGGTATCCCTAAGAGTCTAGCAAAATTACTATCTTAAATTTGAATTCTCATCTTGATATTTCTTTCATGTGGATTAAATTTTATTATTATAAATCTTCGAGAGCTAGATACACTAAATGTTAATTTATCTAGAATGGGAAAGGAGATACAACTAGAATAAAGAGATGTATTCAATTGTTTGAATTTTCAATATCATGATGGTTTAAATAACTTTTAGATGATGCATTAGTAATAAGTACTTGACAAAGGTAAGTATGATTTTAATGATGGCTTTTAAAATATAATTCTTAGTACATTAGATCAAGCTTGAACTCAAATGATTATGTTCTATTTATTTAAGAAGTTGGAAACATATATTTACTAACCCTGAATAACAAATATGGTGTATTCTAAATTTGAAGAGCAAGCTACAATCATTTTGAGTGGTGTAAATCAAGCATGTTGGAGATATGAAAAATTTGGTTATTGTCAAACAAATAATATAATTATGAATATTAAAGTTGAATATGTTGGCATTTGGCATAACTGATATGAGGTAGGTGATGCAGTTGAAGACTGATGACTGCACCGGTAAAAGATAGAAGTCTATTTGTGATGAAGAGATTGAGATTTTGTGATTAGATGACATGATCAATTATTTGTGATGTAATTGATTACAAAACTAATCAGAGTAACATCATCATCTAAAACTTGCTTTCTAGTATCACATCATCTGTCAGTTTGATTAGACAGTTCAGATGACTGGAAGACAACTGAGAGGGGGGGGTGAATCAGTTGTCACAGATTACCGAAAGCATTATCAATTCAAAACAATAATATCAGAATAGCAGTTAATCCAATTATAAACAATAATCACAGAATAAAAGCCATCCAAATAACACCAAGATTTATACGTGGAAAACACGATAAAGGGAAAAACCATGGTGGGAAGCCTACCCATAGTCAGATAAATACTTTTACAATAAGTATGTGAATTTACAATGAAGGGGCTTGCACTTGCAAGAAGGCCAACAGCCTAGAGCACACTGCTCTTCACAAAAGGAGTCTCAATGACTACATGCAAATCCATACTATATTCTGGAGAAGTGTTGAACTGCAAAAGATAGCATCTCCTATGCCTGAGTATAGTTCCAGTTAAGATCAATATCGGAGGACTAAATCCTCTTACAAACCCGATTTGATTTCCATTGATCGACCAACTCCTCTATCTGAATGATATTACAATATTTGCACACTACATTGCTTGACCATGACCTCTTACAATAACCATGATGATCTATAATGAGATCTTACATCTTATTTATACAAACCCTTGACCATAAACAATTAGGTTTACTACCAGACAATAAGCCATTTACATTATTACAAACCATGTCGGCCTTAGACCAAAATAAATAATATCCAACACATAAGACATCTTGAAGATACAACAATAATTCATGTCCATGCATTATATTAATACTGGTCCATAACCTAGATCAACCGGGACCAAATATAGGTCCACATGCTTCAACAAGGATCTCCAAATGCCATGTCTCGAACAAGATTACCAACATCATCCTGAAACTCTATCAGAAGCTGCACCAACACCAATTATGCAATGCATCAAAGATCTCCACTAAAAGTTCTACCGTTGAAACCCTTGCTGCAACCAAAAACCAATCTTTTGTGTAAGCAGGATAGCATCCAATCACCAGACCAAAACCAACTGGCCAAATATGAGTATAGGGATTATGAACAAGATAATTCCATCACTAGATTATACTAGAGTTAACCAGATCATGCCGGATCTATGTTAACCAAAAACCACTCAACCTACCAAGACCAGAAGTGTGTCGATAGAGCATCCAAATAGCTAGTATGGATATCAATGCAACACATAATCAATTCCACCAAATGGCCCACAATATCTCCTTTTGGTATTGATGGCAACACTAGATGTGAAAAACATCTAAGCACCAAGAAATACCAAACAAGTCTCCCCCTGTGAAAGACATCCAACAATGTCCTACATATAGCTCTAAATATCAATGTTTCTTCCCCTGTGAATAATATCTTTGTAAAGTTCTGACTTTCTTTTTCACATCGCTATCACTCCCCCTTTGACATCAATGCCAAAAATTTGATAAAAATATCAAAGCAAAAACTGAAGCCTCTGAATCTCAAAGCTGACTACTCCCCCTTAGCAGTAGCATCCCCCATTAGTGCTATAATGAATAGTATTTCTAATAATGCATGTCGGACTAATGCCAAACTGCATCAATCAAGTCTTTGTCGAAGGGGAAAAAACCCTCAATATGTCTCTCAGGTACTCAAAATATTCCTTGGATAAAGGTTTAGTGAAAATATCTACAATCTGTTCTTTAGTGTTCACATAAACCAGTTTAACTTCATTTGCTTCCACCTTCTCCTTCAAAAAGTTATACTTGATAGATATGTGCTTTGTCTTAAAGTGAAATACCAGATTCTTTGATATATCAATAGAAGCAGAGTTATCACAATAAATAACTACTGGTGCATCACAATCCACCTTTATATCCTTCAACATATTCTTCATCCATAAAGCTTGTGTACAATTAGTAGCAGCAACAACATACTTAGCTTTAGCAGTAGATAAAGAAGTACATGGTTGTTTCTTGCTGATCCATGAAACCAACTTCTTTCCAAGAAAGAAAGCTCCACCAGAAGTACTTTTCCAGTCATCAACATCTCCATCCCATTCAGCATCTGTATATGCATATAAAGTGAGGTTATCATCCTTAGGATACCACAAACCATATTCTGATGTACCTTGCAAGTATCTAAAAATCCTTTTTAGCGCCATATCATGATTTTCTCTACAATCGCTCTAAAATCTTGAAACAATACAAACAACATTCATAATGTTAGGTCTAGTCTAAGTTAAATAAAGTAGACCTCCAATCATAGATTTTTATCCTGTAGGATTTATCTGTGCAGAAACATCTTTCCTTGTCAATTTCTCAGTTGTAACCATAGGTGTACTTACCGGTTTAGAATCTCCCATACCAAATTTCTTTAACAATTCCTTAGCATATTTACTTTGATAGATAGAAATACCTTTGTCAATCTGAGTGATCTGCAAACCTAAGAAAAATTTATTCTCACCAATCATAGACATCTCAAATTCTTTCTCCATGTTCTTAGAAAATTCTATGCATAATTTATCTTCACCTCCAAAAATAATGTCACCAACAAATACTTCAACAATCAGTATATCATCATCAGTGATTTTATAATATAAATTACTGTCAGCATTGCCCTTAGTAAAAGCAAGCTTCAAAAGATATTTATCCAACCTTGCATACCAAGCTCTAGGTGTGTGTTTCAATCCATATAGGGATTTCCTTAATCTGTAAACCATATCAGTATCATCTGATAGTGAAAAACCATCAAGTTTCTTAATATAAACTTCCTCATCAAGATCCCCATTCAAGAATGCACATTTAACATCCATCCAATAAAACTTGTAGTTTTTATAAGCAGCATAGGCAAGAAATAATCTTACAACTTCAATCCTAGCTATAGGTGCAAAAGTTTCTCCATAATCAAATCCTTCCTTCTAAGAATATCCTTTACAAACCAATCTAGCCTTATTCCTTATAACTTTACCATCCTCATTCAATTTATTCCTAAAAACCCATTTAGTTCCAATAACATTTTTATTTTTAGGTCGGGGAACCAAAGTCCATGTGTTATTTCTCTCAATCTGGTCTAATTCATCTTCTATAGCTTTTAACCAAAATTCATCTTTACATGCCTCAATTACTAATACTAGTTCAACTTGTGAAATTAAAAATACCTCATTAGTTTCTAGTCTTCTTCTTGTCATCACTCAATTCCTCTTATCCCAAATGATTTTATCTTTAGAATGATTCAATCTTACATACCTAGGAGTTTTCTGACTCTTTGTTCCTCTTCCCTGTTCTTCACTTACTGTAGAGTTTTTTTATGTTGTTGGAGTAACTAATTCAACTCTCTATTCTGATAAAGGTGGTGCTCATTCAAATACAATCATTTTCATTGTCGGTTCCTTCTCATAAATTCTAATTTGACTTTTGCTTAGCTCATCTACTTTGACATTAGCACTCTCCATTATTTTATGCAATCTCTTGTTATAACATCTATATGCTTTGCTTTCATTAGAATAACCAATAAACATGCCTTCATCACTTCTAGGATCAAATTTCCCAATAGCATCATCTCTCCTGATATAATATTTACTACCAAATATTCTAAAATACTTAATTGTAGGTGTGTTGCCAAACCATAATTGATAAGGTGTCTTACTGGTTTCTCCTTTGATATGTACTTTGTTAAATGTATAAAGTGTTGTACTAACTACTTCTCTCTAATAGATATGAGGTAGATTTGCTTCCATCATCATTGTTCTAGCAGCATCAAAGATAGTTTTACTTTTCCTTTCCACAACTCCATTCTGTTGAGGTGTTTTGGGAGTAGAAAATTGTCTTTTGATACCATGCTTGTCACAAAGGTTATTAAATTCACCAGGTGTGAATTCTCCACCATGTTTTGATCTCAAACATTTAATCTTCAATCTTGTCTCAGTTTCCACTTTAGCCTTAAAGATTTTAAACTTTTCAAATGCTTCAGATTTTTCTCTCAAAAAGGTAACCCACATCATTCTAGAATAGTCATCAATGATTAGCATGAAATATCTATCACCATGAAAACTTTGATCTCAAAAAGTAAGCGATATGATGCAAGTGATGCAGTTGAAGACTGATGACTGTACCGGTAAAGGATAGATGTCTATTTGTGATAAAAAGATTGAGATTTTGTGATTAGATGACATGATTAGTTATTTGTATTGTCATTGATGGCAACTGATGTCAAATGATGTTCCTGATATTTTTTTTTTCATCTAAGTGATTTGGTTTACTAGAAGACATGGTTTTTTGGCAGAGAATTGAAGTCTATGAAATAGGACTTTAACCGATAAAGTAGATATTTTTTTATTGAATCGGAAAATCGGCGATGATTAGTGATTTGTGGTTTGGAATGTGAACTTGTATCATGGAAAGGGGTATCTAACTAGAACCAAAACTTGTGTTGATTACCAGAAGGCATGTTTCAAATTTCTAATGAATTTTTGCTAAGGTTTTAGTAGGGTTTAAGACCGGTGAAGATATCATTAAACTAGTAATGATTTTTGTTATAATGGTGATCGACGGTGAGTCTACATGAAGGTGGAAACACAGTACAACCCATGTGAAAATATTTGATTGTTGTTTTGGCACGATTCAAGTAAGAATTTCTTAGGAATCAGTGAAACACTTAGTAGAGTGTTTTAAGGTTTTGGCTTTGGTACAAATCGGATTTTCGTGATGGGTTACGATCAACCAACGGTTCATATTGCATTGTAATTTGTTGTAATGATTTGTATATCAATCTGTGATGATCGCTTACGATTTGTATTGTAAATTCATGATGTAATTAGGGTTTAGTGGTCGACCTAGTTGAGATGGATATTTAGGATGGCACAGTTGATGTTTATGATGTTAGTGGTCTTAGAGAATGTGTTAATCCATCTAAGTGAAGTGTGAGATCTGCCTAAGAGTTGTAGAGTGTTGTGCATAACTAGATCTGATCAAGTAAGTAGAGAAGTGCAAGTAACAAATCACTTTTTCACTGTTGTTCCCTAACAGTTGCAGTAGGTTAAATCCCTTAACTAGGTAAGTCCTACACATCTTAAACATTTAAGTCCCCTAACAAGGAATCTCTCAAAAGAGTGTTAAATCCTCTCATGAGGTTGATCCTAATAGATCATCAAGCTCCTAATCGGGTTGCTAGGCAAATCCCTTAATCGGGTGACTCCTAGCAGGGTGTATTGTAAACTCCTAATAGGGCGTACTTCAAAAGAGTACAAATATTTATGGGTGTCATATCCCATCATGGTTTTTCCCTATTTTGGTTTCCACATCAAAAACTTATGGTGTTCATGTGTGGAATATTTTTTATGTGATATTCTTGTTTATGTTTCATTTCATGCATTATTTCTAAGACACCGGTTATGATGTCTTATTAGAGGTTTATCAAAGGTTACCAGTACTAATAAGAGTAGTTAGAGAAAGTATTTGATCTAATTAATGAGGGTAATGAGTTGGTAAATGATCAAATCTATATGATTTCTTAAGTGGTGAAAGAATTGATTGATGTAGTAAATGATTTGATTAATGTATTAAATAAATCTGATAAAGAGGTTGTTAGATCTGATATAAATTTGTTGTTGGTTTAAAGTTTCAATTGGTCTTAATATTGATTCACCCCCCCTCTCAATATTAACTAAATCCTCATAGGATTAACAGAAAAATCATCTCAAATGTTCTAACAATACCAATGGTAAATGTGTAGATATTCTTTAGTGGCCAAAGGGTGGGACAAGAGGTTCACATGACCTTGAATATCTTAAATACCCTCAATACCTTGAATACCCAAGTTCATGGCGTGAAGTATTTATGGTTGTAAGAACACAAAGTTGAATGTGGCTATTCATTATGAGTCAAATACCCCAAATGCCCTTGGTCATGTGAAAAGTGTGAGAAATATGTCATGTGAAATATGGGAAGGGAGTCATGTGGAAAGTGTGTCTAAGAATCATGATTTTAGGTGGCAAGTTTGAAAACCCATAGAAAACATTTCAAGCCAATTTGGAAGGGCTGGTAGAGTGAAATTTGATGGGGAGAGGTGGATTTTAGGCTCCCAACTCATTTATATAGGTTTAGGGTACTTATATAGAAGGTTAAAAAGGTGTTTTGAGCTACTTCTTTTTTTTGGGGGGGGGGGCTCTTTTGAAAACTAAACTTTTGGAGGCTAGCTGGTATGAATAAGAAAGGAAGGATAACATGAGGAGTTAGTTGGTAAGATTGACGTAGAATTTTGTTATATTGTTTCATAGCTTTTTGATCAAGAGGAGAGGTAAGTACCAAGCCTAGACTTAACTTGTGTTTATCTTATTGTGTGATGTTGTATGTATTATAAGTGTTGTGTTGAATTTATGTCTATAAAAAGGTTGTGTATTATTATCAAACTTGTGCATGTTAATCGCTATGTGTAATGTTGAGTTCAACGTAAGTATGTGTCTAATTGTCCTTATATGCCCATAGGTAAATCTTTGGTTGGGGGCTTTCATTTGAGAAAGATGCTATTTATTTATCTATGCCTATTGGATATCCTTATAAGGGTCCTAGTTGAACCTCTTAGCTCAAGGGTATGGTAAGAACCTCTAAGGTTCAATGAGCCATTAAGATTGGGTGGTAAGTGTGTGCAAGAATATGTATCAACCAATTAATAATAGCATAAACAACACATCAATGAAACATTACATCAAAGAATTTAAACAATTAAGCAAAAGATTAAAAAAACTCCCCAATTGTGTTCCATTGTTCTCCATCTCCAAGGATTCTTCAAGTCGTGCTTTCTCTCAGATCATTGAGCACTTGACTCTTAGAATGACAACCTAAAGAATGAGTGTTATTTAAATGCAAGAATTACTTCCTACACTACATGATTATGATCTATGATGATATGCAATTGAAAGCTATGTGATAGTAACAATGCTACTACAATTGATCTGTGCTAATGAAAATACTATGTCATGACAATGATATGCTTGCTAAAATACTTGAATTCAAAATGACAGCATGGATGTGCAAAATTATGGATCCTTTCATGAATGAAAGAGGGGATTATTTATAGATTTTCTAAGGCATGAGCCAAGGTGTCAGGAATCGACTGTTTAGATTCAATCTAGAGAGATGGATGGTTGGAAATGGAGAGATTAGAGAGAAAAGGGGATCTTGTTCACTCCATGTGAACAATTTGCCTTGGGGAAGATGGGGAAAAATGGAGAGAAGGCCAAGTGTCCTTGGTTAAAATGGTCATGTGTCTCTTAGGTTGTTAATTGGTTGTTGTGGATAATTGGTTAATTAAATATTTAGAAAATTTAATTTGTTGAGACACATGATGAAGTGGCATATTAGGACAAATGGTCAGATGATGAGGTGGAGGGTGGTTAGAAGTTAGGAGGCATCTAGCCTTATTTGAATTAAAAATTCAAATTAAAGGAAAGGGGAATAATTAAATAAATTACATTAATTCAATTTGTTCATTTAATTAAGAAAATGTTTTAAGATAAGAAGAATTAGGAAATGTGAACTATATAAACAAATTGCTCAATTTATTTATAAGTAGAAGAATTAAAGATTATTAATTAAATAACTTATATTTAATTAATTCCATCCAGACCAAATTTCAGTGTATACACTTTGCCCCTATTTGAAGCAATGTGTGGTGACACATTGATTCAAAGAAAAATTCACTTGATAATATTGATAAAAATTTTGATTTGCTCCAGATGCTAATTGTCGATTGATGACACTTGTATGCCCCCTCAGGAGATTAATTAGATAGATTTTTGAATTTTATGATTTTTCAATAATTTTTCAAATTTTTACGATTTTTCAAAAAAATTAGATTTTTTTTATTTTTAAATTTTAATGATTTTTAAACCAGTTCATCTCCCAATAAAAATAAATGAATTATGTTGTCGATTAAATTGATTTTGCAAGTGGAAAATTGCACCCCAATTAATTGCCCTGTTTTTACCCCTTAATAAGGTAAAAAGTGAAAAAGATTAACCATTTGATTTCATTTGTGCATTGTGTTTGTAGAAGAGAGCTTCGAAGCAAGATGGTGATCCCTTATCATACTCATCGATTTGAGCGAGTTGAGTAATACTAGCGACCCGTCGCTTATGGACCCGCGATAAGTACCTCGATAAACCTCTTTTTGTTAAATTTTTGAAAAGAAAACTACACATTTTTCATGATTTAAATGCAAAAATTGTTGTTTTAGTGCATTCGAATCTAGTTTTGCCACATTGATTTTTTGTTCTAGCGCATTAGGGTCTAGGGAACAATTTTAGCGTAAAGATAGGTTTTTTTTAGTGCATCAGTTGAATATATTAGCACAATGGTAGATTGTTCTAGCGCATAGGCAAGATTAGGGCATAGAAGCACTTTTTTAGCGCATAGATATTTTTTTCTAGTGCATTGAGAATTTTAGCGCATGAAAGCACTGTTTTAGTGCATGCATACCACAATGATAGAAATTTTAATTTTTCTCCTTGATTTTGATATTTTTCAATCATGACAGCTTTTGTCATGTTGATTTTTGATAGAGTAGATGATGATTGATCTCATGATAAATGAGAGCCAATGATAGACACTTAACGAGATTGATTGAAATCTCGCCTAAGATTATTAGATTGATAGATAAACTAATTTATCAAATGTTGATTTGTAATATGTTATGAATGTAGGAGAATTTAGGAGTGCTACAATCTTGGGACTGATACCCAAAGACTTGGAGATTGATCCCCTATATGGTGCAGGCAGATTTAGATATCATTGCTAGATGTGGATTGTCTTCATTGGTTGAGAGCCCCAATACAAGAGTAATAGGGGATTACTGACTACATTGTTGAAGAGGTGGCATAGCAACACCAACACTTTCCATCTAGCAACTGCTGAGATGATGGTCACTCCTAAGGACGTCTATTGGATCTTGAGGATTCTTGTGGTTGGAGATTTGGTCCCATATGATTATGTTGTCATTTTTTATGATTATGTTGTGATTGTCATTGATGGACACACACTTGCCTTGAGATCACTTTTTGTATGTATGAGTTAAGCTCAACCGGTATTTTTTCCAGCCGGTATGATGTATTATAGTCTTTAGACTATCGATGTTTTTCAGAAAGTGTTTACCAGTCTCAAGCGGTATGGAGACCCAAAGTGGTATGAAGACCTCAAGCGGTTCAAGGATCTCAAGCGATATGAAGGAATAGAGCGGCACAACACATATTTCCCAGTCTTCATTTTTGTCAAACCAGCAACCAGTATTTTGCATAAACCAGTATTTTGTATGAACTGGTAATACTCTGTGATGAGTTACCATCCACTGACTATTTGGCGGTGCTGACACTTTGGCGGTGCTTTTGTGTCGTGTTACCAAAAGTGTCTAGATGCATTGAACCTAGGAACTTGCAATGTAATCCTATTGGACCGACATGAAATCAGATTCCTTGATAAGGACATCATGTCTAGGGTTTTAGGTTGTTGTTAGGGTTTAAGGTGGTTGATCTATTTTTGTAAGTGCGATCATAGAAGAGAAGTTTAGGTCTATGAGAGAAGGAAAAGTGTGAAATTATTGAGGACTGAAGTAATGCTGAAATGCATTAAGAATGAGCTATCAAGGATCTAACTAAGCAGTTTGTGCTATTTGTTAGATCACTCACTTGTTGATTACTCACATCTTCGACAAGTTTGAAGCCCTCAACCGGGTATGCCCAAAAAGCCTTTTGTAAATCCTCTAACAAGGTGGTTCACATCTATGGATCTGAAATCCTCTATAAAGGTAGTATTTAACCGAAATATCTCCTAACAGAGATCTAGATTCCTAACAGGATCTATTCTGGTAAAGAATATTGTATGACCTTAACCAGTCTGACCTTAACCAGTCTGGTTTCTATTCTGTAGATAGTTACTTGTGAGTTTCAACTCACTGTGGTTTTTCCCATTTGGGTTTCCACGTCAAAACCTCTTGTGTTATGGTGATTGTGCTCTTGTGGATGAATCTCTTATTTGCTGTTTGGTTTGCATTTGTTTTAACTAGTTTGTTTGTTAAACTATTTTACCGCTTTACTGCTAGACTATTAAAGTGTTTATGTACAGTAATTTTTGGTATACTAATTCACCCCCCCTCTTAGTATTCATCAATTGGTATCAGAGCCAACCTTTCTATAAGTTTAACCACTTGAAAGGAGATATGGGGGAATACACTATGAGGGAACTTACTCATTGGCTCACTTAGATAGAGCAAGCCTATGATGAACTTAAGGTCAAATATAAGGCCTCTCAGGCAAAAAGAAAAGAGCATGCTGAAAAATTGATGGAGCTAACTGAAAATGGTTCTTTTGATGAAGCAGACATGGAAGCCCTAATCCAAGAAGTAAAAAAGTTGAATGAGTTTAATGCCAACTTGAGAAGGGAGTTGGAAGGACTGACTATAAGAATGAGTCAAGAGCTTGAGAACAGAAGAAAATATAAAGATCTGGTAAAGGACAGAGATCATGAGATCTCTAAACTGAAGCAAGAAATTAGTGCCCTAACTGCTCCACTCCATGTGAGTAAAGTGGAAAAAGAAGACATGTAATGTGAACTGAACATAGCCATTTCTGAGAATGCAACCTTGATGGAATCCAATGCTGCTATTTCCAAGGAACTCAATGAGTCAAAGGAAATACTTGCTAAGTTCAACAAGAGTACTGTTAAGCTAGAGCAAAAGTTGGAATCAGCTAAACCGGTAAAGAACACCAATGGACTTGGTTTCTATGGACATGAGGAAGGTGAGACCTCTAGTATAAATGCTAAAGCATCTAAGAAACAACCAACACCAAAGGATAAAGGTAAGCAAAAGTTCAAACCTGTTTGCTTTAATTGTCTCAAGGAAGGACACACTGCTAATGTATGTAGAAGTAAGGCTTACAATAATTTTTCTTATTTTCTAAATGATAAGCCTAGACCCAATAGATTCAATGGTAATTGTTATGCATGCAACAAGTTTGGGCATAAAGCATTTGAATGCAGGTCTGTTATGCACAATACTGGAAGGTATCCTCAAAGGAGTCAAGGAGTTTTTCTTGAACCCTCTAGGAACCGGAACCCAAACCGGTTTAATACTCATCAGTAAAGTAACGGTGGCTATCAAGCGGCAACAGGATGGAGAGCAATCTGTGTGTTTTGTCATGGTCATGGTCACACTGCTGCAACATCCAGGAGGAAGAACGATAGCATGAATAATGGACCATGGAGAGCACTTGGAATGGTTTTCTATCATTGCAACAAACTGGGTTACATTGCCAGATTTTGCAGGGCAAGAAAGAACATATCGGATGACATACCGATCACTCCAGAAGGAAAGATTGATGTAGAAATAGTCCAAGGGGATATGAACAAAACTTGGAAGAAGAAACAAGTGGAAGTGTCACAAGAAGAACTAGTTTCTGCACCTAGTGTAGAAATCACTGAACCGGCAAACTAAGCATCAGAAAAGCTTAGGGGGGAGCAAATGGTGAAATGTTTTGAACCCCCAGTTTACATTGGTAAAAGACCTTAACCAGTATGTGATACTTGTTAGTTGGTAGAAGACCGAAAACGGTAGAAAATTAGGGTTTACGCTCTAATAGTGGAGCATTTATTATGGTAGGTGGAGAACCTATTTAAAAGGAATTTTCAAATCATTTTTTCACTTATCATTTTTCAAGCGAAGAAGTTTTCAAGTCTAGAGTGAAGAAAAGTGATCTGGATTGTGATACAAAGAATTTTTCAAAATCTTGACAAAGAATTAGAAGCAAACATCTATTGGAGAAGTGTAGAACACAAAGTGGTATTTTAGCAACCGAAGGAGTGTGTGGCGAAGTTCAAATTGTGAAGCCCTAAATTTTGATTTATGAAGGTATTTTTCAAAATTCTCTGTTTATCATGGATTCCACATCACATGCTAGTTCTAGTGCACTCGTTGATTCTATAGACTTCATTCAACAGAATGCAAAATACAATGCCCTATCTCAAATACTCACTAGTGTTATAGTGGAGGAAGGTATTTCAGATTACATAGACTATAAAATTGAAGACCTAGGGTCTCTTGTGATCCATTCCTAGTTGAGTTTGTTCTGCAGGAAGGATAAGAAGATTAAACTAGAATTCAGCATTCTGGAAAAGAAGAAACTTCACAACGCAGTCTATTTTCTTGAAGAGTTTTCAGATGATCACATCCACATCATTCTGAGTAGAGTGCATGGTGATAAAATGTACTTAGAGCGGATGCATGACATCACACCAGAAGTGATTCATGCCATCACCAGTTTCTATAATGTTAGTGAAGTTCCTGCCCTAAGGAAGATCGGCAAGACAGAAATGACCAAGCTCACCGGTTCTGTGAGTGATTCACAAGGAATGACTATGAATTCCATCAAAGATGATCTGGTCAAATATGTGTGTATGATGATAGGATACCATACATTCCATGCCAGTAGAATCAACTATGTGTCTGCTACAGTGGTAAATGTCACTTACAGGATGATCAAGGAAGATGCATCATTTGATTTGTGCACTTGTATGCAAAGACAACTTCTGTTGAATCTCAAGTCCATCAAACAGGACAATGCATTGAGATTTAAGTTCGGACAACTATTGGTTGGGTTGTTCTTCTACTTCCAAGGCTACTTTCCAGGAGTAGGTGATATTCAATGGTCTACTGACCAATTGGTGACAAAGAAAATCAAGGAAAGCCTACAAGCGGTTGGAACCGGTTATCCAGAAGTGCTAAGCAAATACTTTGATGAGTTCAAATACAAAATGAACCAAAGGATGAGAATATCTAGTGATATTGTCAAAAAGTATGAGGAGGACATCTACTTCACCATCAAAGTTGATGAGTGCATAATGGAGGCCGCTGAGCCTAGATAGGAAGAAGTGGAACCAATGGGATATGAGGTAATGTATGATATGTTGGAAGGGTATGTCTCTACCCTTATTGCCTCACTGCTTGATCCTAAGGCGAAGAGGACTGGCACCTATCTGGAAAGGGTTGCACCAGTTGAAGAACCCTTAGTAAAGAAGGGAAAGGCAGTGCCTTCAACATCGGCACCAATTACTATAGCCAATCCTAAAGTGACCAAGCAGTCACCAGCAAAGAAGAAACCAGAAGTTGCACACGCTAAAGTCTTTGAGAGGAAGCGGAAGACAAAAAGCAACACACCAGACTCGGAGGACACTATGTCTGAAGAATAGCCTAAGAAGACCAGGAAAATGAGGAAAAAGACAAAGAATTAATTGGCATCATCCGCACTGGTAAATATTGATATCTCCTCTTACAAACCTTTGACACAATATCAAAGAACTATAAAGAATGTTAGGAGAAAATTGCTGAATGATTTAATTGATTGTTTTGATGACTTCAATGATAATGAAAAAGAGGAAGTTGAATAGGAAGTCATAAGATATTTGTGTACCAATGACCAGTCGCCTTCAGAAATTAGATCTAAGACACCGAATTCTTTGTATAATTCTTTAGACAACAAATGGTGCATTGCCATAGAGAAGGAACACAAAATAAGGGAGAAAGTATTTGCCCAATACTTTCCTGACCTATCCAATTCTAAGTTGTTTGAAGTCAGTCACCAAAACAAAGGACTCTTCTTCACAAGAAGGAGAAGACTCTAGTTATTAGAAGGGAGAATTGATGATGTTGAAAAAGACACTCATCTTCATATGATGACTGTTGTACATACTTATGAAGTGATTCAAGCCAAAAAGAAGGCTGAGCAAGAACCAGAAATAAAAAAAACCGGATAAGGTTTATGACAGTGAAGGAAACCCAGTTCCTGAACAGGTGGACACTATTGATGTTGACACTCTAGATGTAGAAGATGTAACTCAGGATGAAGTGAAGGAGAAAGCTGATAAAGAACAAGCAGAGAAAGAGAAATAAAAAGAGAAATTGAAAAAGGAATGACAGAAGAAAGAAGAGAAGAGAAGAAGAGAAGCAGAGAAGAGGAAGCAACAGGAAGAAGAAAAGAAGAAACAGGTAGATGAAGAGGTAAAGAGAAAAGAAGAGGAAAAGAGGAAATAGGAAGAGGACCAGAAAAAGGAAGAGGAAAAGAGAAAGGAAGAGGAAAAGAAAAAGGAAGAGGAGAAGAGACAGGAAGTAGAGAAGAAGAAGAAGGAAGAGGAAAGGAAAGAAGAAGAGAAGCAGAAAGAAGAAAAAAGGAAGAAGGATGAAGAGAAAAGAAAGAAGGAAGTTGAGGAGCAGAAGAAGGCAGAAGAAGATAAGCAGCAAGCCAAGGAAAAGGAGGAAGCGGCAAAGAGTGCTCATACAAAGACTCCAAAGGCAACCGATAGTCAAGCCAAACTGGCTGACATTACCAGTCCCATTGACCTCTAGTCTGCAAATGAATCAGAGCTGCTGCAGAGCATTAAGGTTGCTCAAGAATGCCTGGAAGTGATAAGGAGGAAGAAGGAGCAAGACGTGATCCAAGTTGCGGTGGACACTCTTACCAGTTTGATACCTGGTACGAACCTCCCTAGTACCGATTCCTCACTTTCCCAATTGAAGCTCTTATGTGCAGTTGTGGAAGACCAGGTCCAAAGCCTGGAAGACGTTGCAGAAGAAAATGCTAAGAAAGAGCATCAAAAGGCTCTAAACACTGCCTTGGTGAAGAAGTTGAATAAATTTTGGTTAGAACTTCAAAAGGCACAAAAGGACATCAAAGATGCAATGGATGAGGGCAATCTACTTCTCAGCAAGATATGTCAACCTCATCTATTATGTGATGATGTGCTCACTCAGAAAGACAAACTGCAAAAAGAGTTGCAAACATTCATAAGCACCTTCAAGATGCCATATGATTCCTTCACCACATATGGACAAACCGTTCACCGGTTTCAACTCTAGTCTACAAGAACATAGGCAGAGATAAGCAACCAGACATGTAATTTGAAGGAACTTCAACTGGTCCTACTGCCAAGACTACAAATTCTCTAGAAATGCTATCTAAATCTAGATACCCTAACAGTCACTCAAGAGATGATTACCATG
This sequence comes from Cryptomeria japonica, assembly GCF_030272615.1. Lineage (NCBI taxonomy): Eukaryota > Viridiplantae > Streptophyta > Pinopsida > Cupressales > Cupressaceae > Cryptomeria > Cryptomeria japonica. Next base: position 84,833,201 of record NC_081409.1, read on the forward strand.
GATGCCATGGAAGAGAAGGTTTATCAGATGCAAAAAGAGAAAGAGGTGGCTACTTCCCTACTTGAGTCATGGTCCTTATCCATGAAGCAATTTTTGCAGGACTTTAAATTAGTTTTTGACAAGTTTTACTCATTATTGTCACAAACATTTATTATTTTAATGATAATGAGGAACAGGGGTTAGTTTGCAATAAAAAAAATTTGTCATTGTTGGCAAAGGGGGAGAAGTATATAAATTTTGATGTTTTTATGTATACTTTCATGTTTATCTTTGTTAAGGAGTAGTATACATTATATTTTCTGCAAAGGGATAGTGTATATGCTTAGGGGGAGTAATTTTTGATTATGGCATATTTTTGTTGTAAAACACTTAGATGTCAAAATTTTCCTAAGTGTTGCCATCAATGCCAAAGGGCGAGATTGTTGGCATTTTTTATGATTATGTTGTGATTGTCATTGATGGACACACACTTGCCTTGATATCACTTTTTGTATGTATGAGTTAAACTCAACCGGTATGATGTATTATAGTCTTTATACTATAGGTGTTTTGCAGAAAGTGCTTATCGATCTCAAGCGGTATGGAGACCCAAAGCGGTATGAAGGCTTCAAGTAGCTCGGGTTCTCAAGCGTATGAAAGGAATGGAGTTGCACAACACATATTTCCAAGTCTTCATTTTTGTCAAATTGGCAACCGGTATTTTGCGTAAACCGGTATTTTGTATGAACTGGTAATACTCTGTGATGAGTTACCATCCACTGACTGTTTGATGGTGCCTACACTTTGGTGGTGTTTTTGTGTCATGTTACCAAAAGTGTCCAGATGCATTGAACCTAGGAACTTGCAATGTAATCCTATTGGACCGACATGAAATTAGATTCCTTGATAAGGACATAATGTCTAGGGTTTTAGGTTGTTGTTAGGGTTTAAAGTGGTTGATCTCTTTTTGTAAGTGTGATCATAGAAGAGAAGTTTAGGTCTACGAGAGAAGGCAGAGTGTGAAATTATTGAAGACTGGAGTAATACTAAAATGCATTAAGAATGAGCTATCAAGGATCTAACTAAGCAGTCTGTGCTATTTGCTAGATCACTCACTTGTTGATTACTCACATCTTCGACAAGTCTGAAGCCCATAACTGGGTAGGCCCAAAAAGCCTTTTGTAAATCCTCTAACAAGGTGGTTCACATCTATGGATCTGAAATCCTCTAGCAAGGTAGTCTTTAACTAGACTTATCTCCTAACAGAGATCTAGATTCCTAACAGGATCTGTTCTGGTAAAGAACATTGTATGACCTTAATCGGTCTGACCTTAACCGATCTGGTTTCTATTCTGCAGATAGTTAATTGTGAGTTTCAACTCACCGTGGTTTTTCCCATTTGTGTTTCCACTTCAAAACCTCTTGTGTTATGGTGATTGTTCTCTTGTGGGTGAATCTCTTATTTGTTGTTTGGTTTGCATTTGTTTTAACTGGTTTGTTTGTTAAACTATTTTACCGGTTTATTGCTAGACTGTTAAAGTGTTTATGTATAGTAATTTTTGGTATACTAATTCACCCCCCCTCTTAGTATTCATCAGATTACACTGAGGAGGGAGGGATGAAGGCTTTGAGGAGGATCATTGATGATGATCAGATTAGTGATTATGAGATCCCATGGTAGGAGATTGTAGATTTGTATGAGCCACTACCATCAATACTAGTTGGGTTTGTTGGAGGTTTCTTATGTCTTGACTGAGCTCAAAGGGACTCTTAATCAACTAGGGATGAGTTCTTAGAAGCATGATTATAGAGGGTACTTGGTATGCATGGGGCTCCTACATGCTTGTACACTTATACCATGATCTTTATCAGGTTGTATACAATAGATCCATGAGCATATCAGTTGGGGTCACACTGTTATAGGTTTGCACATGGGAGCATATAGTTGTTACCAAGCCCTTGGCAGATAGAGAGCAACTAGTTGGGCAACCATATATTTTTGGATATACAGGTGTTGTTTTCCAACATAAGCTACGCAAATTGGAATATTGGCACCAGGTTCTTGATGACTTGGATATAGTGATATGGTGGTCATACTTAGATTGTGAGCCATATCTTGAGGTTGATATTGAGATGCCATATGTTTTTTATTTCAAATACTTGATTGGATGGACATTGTTTATTATATAGAGATTCATTCATATGTGGGTGTTTTGATAGTATGGTCGGGTACAAGGGGTACCGCATGGAACTACATTATATTCTCACTGACAGCAAGATGTTCTAGAGTGGGGTCCCACTATATCTTACGAAGTTGCTTGTATAGAGTATTTTGGTCTAGTTGAACAAACATGTGATTATCCTTGAGAGGTGATTGATGGAGGCATAACTGTGGAGTACTCATAGTATTTTGTTGCACATGCAATACCCAGATTGTTCTATCTATTGGAGATAGTGCCATCTCTTGATGATGATGAGGATGATGATGTATTATGCCTATATGATTATGCATAATTTTTATTTTATATGATGTATGCAACAATGAAATGATCTTATGTACATATGTTATTTTGTGAATGTATCTAAATGTTATGGATAATGTGAAAATGAATGCAAATGCTACAGAATGCAATGCAAATGGATTTTAATGTTCTTAATTTAAATGGAATGATAATGAATGCAACTAAATGTAATGATATGAATGATAATCTTTTTGTTAATGCCAAGTGTACTCAATCTTGTAATGAGAGAGATAAAATCTTTTTTTTATCCTTACCCTTGAAAAAGTCTTGCAATGAATATGTTTAGAATGCTTATGTAAGAACTAATATGAATGCAATCTATTTTAACCATGCAAGCTAATTATTGAAATGTTATCATCCTGTCAGTTAATTTTTTGTATTTTTAATCATCATTGAGCTTTTAAAATGTTGGAAGTTAGTACAGACACCAATGCTATACTTGAACCATGATGACCTGAGTACAACTTGCATGGATTTTGATATTCCAATTTGATACAAGCATCGAGGTATAATTGAACCAAGATGACCTAAGTATCACTTGTGTAAAATAGACAAGAGTTAGTCTTTTTCTTATTCAAATTAGAAATGTCTTTAATGATATTGTGTCGATCATGTCCTGCGACAAATTTCCATAGTACTAATTGATGAGCTGAAATAATAGCTCTTTTTGTGTTCATATCTATTATGTTTTTCATGGTTTAAATTGCATAATTGGGCAATGTCGAGAGTACAAGATGTGTCTATCAGATAATCTTCCTAGAATTTTTTATCATGTGCATGTTGGGCATTAACTAAATTTTTTATTGTTTCAGCTAATATATTCTTATAGCTATGTGAATTATTATGATAACTTTATATGTGGATGAATAAATATTATGGTTGACATAAAATGGATATGTATGTGTTTGTGCGCGCTAATCCATGATGCAAGAATTATTAAGTAGTAGTGGTCAAACCATGCCAAGAAGGAGGATCGTGTCATTCAAGTCGTGAAAGGTTTAGTCAAGGCGGTTGGAAGCATTGAAGACAGTGAGGGAAGTTAGTAACTAAGGGGCTGAAGGATAGTGGAGCAGTTAAAGAACTTATTTATGACTGTTCTTAGTGAGCGGCAATCTAGCAGGAACCATTGTGCTATATTCTTGGTCATATAATGATAAACATCCCACAATCTTTGTGGTTGACTCTTTCCTCTTTCTGTGTTGTAATAAAAACTTCCACCTATTCCTATGGGTGTGGTCTAGGTAGTTAGTAGTTTGTTGTAATTTTCATATAAATAAAGTTATGGACCTCCTCGTGAGGGTAGAGAAAGTTTTGGAGAAGTGACATAATTTCCCTTTATTTTCCATAGATTGTAACAACTTTTGAAATGATGAATAAAGTGATGGTGTTTTGAACATATAAGGCTATCTGAGTTCTGGACATGCTCATGCAAGGGGGCCCACTTGGTGATAAATCTTGTGTATTTTTTACATTAGTTATCTTTTACTATAGTTGTTATTCTAGCAGTTGACTATTCCTATAGCCACTAGAACCAAAACCTATGACTATTCTTATAGCCAAGACAAATAGAGTAGTTCTTGTGTGTTAGCTTTGAACATTGGTGATATTTAGTTTCTTAAATTACCTTTCAGCATTAAGATTTCTTGTAGCATTCTAGTCATTACATTTTTGTATGTTTATTTCAGTAATTTCATTTGTTGCAGTAGAATAGAATGGTTTTTATTAGAACTTAGTGCACAAATTGTGCTGATCCATTTCAAGTAATACATCCCTGGGTTGACAAGTAAATGGAACCTCAGCCATAGAAATGATAGATATTCAAGATGGATGTCCAATCCCTGAGTTAAATGTTTAAGCCGAGTTATTGTTTTAATTGGGAAAGTCGACACTAATGATTAACTCACAGACAACAGACAAAAAAAATAGCATGCTCTCTTATTGCTCCTCTCTAGTTCAAGACATCCTTGAGTCACTTAGGAGACATGATAAAAAAATCAAGATACAATAGTTGAACATTCATGCTAAAGTGATCAAACCATGATTCAAAAGAAATCATCCATTGAGTTTTTGTTTTACTGATCCCAATGTTGAGTTAGATAGTGTTGGCAAGAGACAATGTTCTGGTGATGTTAGATGCATGGAGGTTACTTAGGGGTTGTTATTGATGGCAACGCAGCCTAGTAATCCTATCTAGTACCTATAGATTTGATCTACCGGAAGTCATATTGACTTTAGGCATTAGTCCGACATAGTATAAACACAGTGTACAGATTCAGTGAGCACAATTCATTTTCGGTGATGTAGTTTTGGTTGTGGTGATTGGGATAGTCGATTAGTTGTTTAAGACAGATCATCTTGTAATTCTAGCCTTCAGTGTTGATTCTAGTGCATGATTGTTGGTTCGTTATCCAGTGATTCCAAAAGAGTTGAGCTATTGTATGGACAAGTTGGGTAATGTGTATTGGAACTGAAGGGATGATTTCAATGATTGGTGTTGTGTTCGAGGAGTTTGTGTCATTGTGTATGAATTTTGTGATCACATGTTCTAGGTTTGATATATGGATTTTTGGTGGTTTGAGCTGACACGAGACTACGCATTTCATATTTTGTAGTTTTGTGAAGTCGATTTGTTGGAAATCTATTTTGGTGGTGTGGACATATAAGATCAACTTGGATGATCATTTTAGATGATGGTAGATATGTGAAATTATTTTTGGGAGTGATTGAGCATAATTTCACATGCGCATCTTGAGTTTTGGTGATATTGTATTTGACTGCAAAGCAGAACATAACAGTTTCTCAAAGCAGTGGAAGCAAATCATTTTGAGCTTAACCGGAATTGATTCAAGACATTTGTAGATGCTATATTCTATTTCAGACATTGTATTTTCTTATATATTTTATTTATAAGATAGTGAGTGTTGGCAACAACAATGAAGGAAAACTGGGAGGGGGTGATCATTTTTCACCGAATTAACAAACTTAACCACAATCACAAATCTGATAAACTACACTAACAACAAAGATAAGAAAATAGATAGCACAACATACAATACCAATATTTTGACGTGGAAAACCCAGTTAAGGGAAAAACTAAGTTGGGAACCTACCCACAATAACATGATACTCTGCAGTAGTGTGTGTAAATATTATAATGGGAAATGCACCTGCATTTAGGCTCACTACCTAGAGTTCACTGCTAAAAAATATAATAATTTAGAAGGATACAACCCTTAGGTAAGTCTCACTGACTGACAACATGATTCTAACTACAATCTATAAGGAATGAACTATAATAATAGAATTTGCTAATGCCTGATGATAGTTCTAGTTAAGTACATACGTCTACTCTGCAACCCTCCAAATATCTGCTCAATCACACTACAGAAGGATGAATTTTCTTGTTTGCACATACACCATTATCTAATAATGCAAAAATACAACCTTCACACAAATTACATGACTTTATCACCTATTTATACAATTCATCAACCTTGAATACAAGGTCAGCTAAACCCTCAACACCTAATTATAAAATTTTATTATAGGATACAAAGATCACCCACATACCAATAAAATAATATACATGACATAACATGAACCTAAATCAAATCTCCAAACATGCAACACCACCAAAAATCTCGCCAAGATCAACTGCAACACGCTACACCACCAAGAATATTGCATAACACAAAGAATATCATCGGATCATGAAAATCACCAAAAAACTCATAGAACGATCAATGCGGATCATCAGAACAAATAAGACATAATTAGGAAATATCCACAAGCACATTAGAATCATTAGTAATAGTTTCACCAACACTACTTATCAAATCTTCATCGATCAACATTTGAACCTCAAGAACACTCAAACAGCAACAACTGTCACAAGGAAAGATAACCTATGTAGCACCAAATCATGATCCATCTAAAATGAAGATACACAAGAACTATTGGAATTATGGATGAATTGATTATGTGTTGTATTGATGTTTTTTCATTGATGTCAACACTAGTTGTTATGGTTGGTTATTAGCAGATAGGTTTTAGTTATCGACAGACAGGTTTTGGTTACCAGTAGAAGATCTAGGGTTACCGGTAGAAGAGACTATCTCTTGGACACTTCCGGCATGTTTGGATCTATAGAATATGTTTGGTTACATGTGGTACATTTTTTTGGAGCATGTCTTGGTCAGATGGTATGGACTTGGTAGTCAGATGCTATCATACACTCTGGTAAACCCTTACCAACACTGGTTTATGGCTTTACCGGTAGAGCTTTCACTGAGGAATCTTGATAGGATGCATAAGTGGTGTTGGTGCGGCTTCTAGATGTATTTCAAGATGCTAAAGAAGTTATTTAATCATGCTTCAACTGCTTGAAGATATTGCTTTGGCATGGTGGACCCAGAATAGGTCTGGTACCTATCTAGGTTATGGACCGATATCATGATAACATGTTCTCTACATGTTACCGGCATGTTTTATGGATTGGTTATTGTCATTTTGGTCTTGAGCCAACATGACATATCATTGTAAATGGATTTATGTATTGATGTTATTATAATATCTTTTAGGTGGCCAACCTAATTGGTTTAGGCCTTAGGGTTTGTATAAATAAGAGGTAGAAACTCTTTGTAAATTATCATGGTTATTGGAAAGGTCATGGTCAAGGAATGTAATGTGACAATATTGCAAAAGAATTTAGGCAAAGGAGTTGGTCGATCATTGGTGATCGAATTTGGATTAAGGAAGAGGATTTAGTCCTCTGATATTGAGCTTAACTGGGATTGTAATCAGGCATGGTAGATGTTATCTCTGGTAGTTCACTCTATTGGATTGTTGTCCATTTATCTTGAGAAGGTTGTATCCTCTCTATAATCAGTGAGACTCTTTTTGTAATGAGCAGTATGCTCTAGGCAGTGTGCCTTCCTACATGTGTAGGCCCCTCATTGTAACACATACTTTCTGCAGAAGTATCATCTGATTGTGGGTAGGCTTCCCACCATGGTTTTTCCCTTTTCAGGTTTTCCACATACAAATCATGGTGTTATGTGGTATGGTTTCTTTGCATTGATTATTTGTTTATTTGTTAAGTTGCATTGTTTATCAGTATCTGTTTCTTCTTTACTGGTACTTAATTTGGTTAAAGGTTATTCAGTGGATTAAATGTTATAATCTATTAACAAATGATTCCCCCCCCCCCCGCTCAGTTGTTCACCAATTATCCTAACAATTTGTATCAAAGCTTTGGTCCTCTTTTGCAAAAGCTTAATCGCTTGAGGTAGATCCTATGGCTACTAACACTTTTAATCCACCGACAACTATTTTCAAAAGAGAAATCCCTAAGCTTGATGGAACAAACTATGGAATATGAAAGATCAAGATGGAGACTCATCTTAGATGTATTGGCAAGAATATTTGGGAGATCACTAAGAAATAATATACACCTTATGATCCGGCATCTGGCAATACTGCTCCTGCGGACTTGGATAACAATATTGAAAATGATTACATAGCTAGAGAAGCCCTCTTATATGCACTTACTGATCAACAGATCATGGGATTAACTGATAAATCATTGGCAAATGCTATGTGGGACAAATTGAAAACTCTAAATGAAGGTGACCCTACTGTGAAAATTGCTAAACTTGATGGTTACCGGGTAAGATATGAAAACTTGAAGATGGAAGATAATGAAAGAATTGCTATGTTTATGGAAAGAGTAAATGAGATTGTTATGGGAATTAAATTTTGTGGAGGATCTTTGAGTGAAGATGAAATAGTTTCCAAAGTCTTAAGAGCCCTTCCACTAGCTTACAAGATGAAGGCAACTGCAATTAATGAGTTGAGAACAATGAGAAGAGAATTCTGATTGGGAAATTATCTACTTTTGAGCTTGAAGAATTTGGATCTTCTAGAGTTGTAAAGTCTGAACCTGTTTTTCATGCATCATCATCATCATCTACTAGAAAAAGTGATTGGAAAGTCCTATATGAAAAAGAATTGGAAGACATGAGGAAAGAAGATGAAAATTTTGAGCAACTTGAAGCCTTATTTGCTAGAAGAGTACCTAAAGGTCTGACGGGAAGTAAGTATGAAGAAAAAGTACCTTTTAAATATTTTGCATGTAATAAGATTGGTCATTTTGCATCTAGATGTCCTAAAAGGAATGAAAGATTTGAGGAAAGAGTTAAGAAATTATTTAAGCCTAACTGGAACAGATATAGATTCAAGAAATATGAACAATGCTACATCATGGATGAGGAAGGAGTAAGTGATGACTCTAGAGATGAAACAGTAGAAGAGTCTGCTAGTGGATCCCACAATGGAAAGGAATGGGTATTCTATGCTTTAAAGGAAGATGAACCTGAACCAGCAATACCACAACTAGTACAGGAATCTGAGACAGTTACATCTGCACAATCAGAAAATTCAACTATGACTGATGATCAGAGAAGTGAACCTAAAGTTCATAAGACACCAAGGTATGTAAGATTAAATCATTTTGAACATTAAATTATTGGAGATAGGAACAAGGGAGTTATGACAAGAAGAAGACTGGAAAATAATGAGGTATGTCTTATTTCTCAGGTTGAACCGGTAATTGTTATTGAAGCTTGTAAGGATAAACATTGGTTAAAGTGTATGGAAGATGAATTAAATCAGATAGAGAAGAATGAAACTTGGACTTTAGTTCCCTAGCCTAAAAATAAGAATGTTATTGGAACTAAATGGATTTTTAGGAATAAACTGAATGAGGATGGTCAAGTTGTAAGAAACAAGACTAGATTGGTTTGTAAAGGATATTCTCAAATGGAAGGAATTCATTATGGTGAGACATTTGCACTTGTAGCTAGAATTGAAGTTGTTAGACTATTTCTTGCCTATGCAGCTTATAAAAACTATAAGGTTTATCAAATGGATGTTAAATGAGTATTTTTGAATGGTGAACTTGAGGAAGAAGTGTACATTGAGCAGCCTGATGGTTTTTCACTGACAGATGATAAAGATATGGTTTGCAGATTGAATAAAGCTTTATATGGATTGGAACAAGCTCCTAGAACTTGGTATGCAAGGTTGGATAAATATCTTTTCAAGCTTGGTTTTACTAAAGGTAATGATGATATTAATTTATATTATAAGATAAACTGATGATGATATTCTAATTATTGAAGTATTTGTTGATGATATCATTTTTGGAGGAGAAGATAAATTGTGCATGGAATTTCCTAACAATATGAAGAATGAATTTGAAATGTCCATGATTAGTGAGATGAGATTTTTCTTAGGTTTACAGATTACTCAAACTGACAAAGGCATTTTTATCTATCAAACTAAGTATCTGAAGGAATTGTTGAAGAAGTTTGGTAGGGATAATTCCAAACCAGTAAGTACTCCTATGGTGACAAGTGAGAAATTATCTATCAAGGATACTTCTACACCATTAAATCCAAAAAGGTATATATTCAAGATATCAAAGTAATCCTAAAGAAAATCATGAATGTACAGTAAAGAGGATATTCTGGTATTTGCAAAGAACAACAGAATATGGTTTATGGTATTCTAAAAATGATGATTTCACTTTATATGCATATACTGATTCAAATTGGGCAGGAGATACTAATGACAGGAAGAGCACTTCTGGTTGAGATTTCTTTCTTGGAAAGAAACTGGTTTCATGGATCAACAAAAAATTGTCATGCATTTATTTGTCTACTGCAGAAGCTGAGTATGTTGCAGTAGCAACTAATTGCACTCAAGTCTTGTTGATGAAGCAAATGTTGAAGGATATCAAGGTAAATTGTAGTGAACCAGTAGTTATCTACTGTGATAACTCTACAACTATTGACATGTCTAGGAATTTAGTATTTCACTCTAAGACTAATTATATATCAATAAAGTATAACTTTATGAAGGACAAGGTAGAAGCAAAGGAAGTCAAATTGGTTTATGTGAACACCAAAGAACAGATTGCAGACATATTCACTAAACCGTTGTCTAAAGAATCATTTGAGTATTTAAGAGACAGGTTAGGGGTTTCTGCCCCTTCGGCAGAGACTTGATTGATGTAGTTTGTCATCAGTTTGACATGAATTATTAGAGATATTATTCATTCTAGTACTGATGAGTGGTGCTACTACTCAGGGGGAGTAGTCAATTTTGAGATACAGAGGTTCATATTCTTTCTTTGATATTTTTATCAGATTTCTGGCATTGATGTCAAAGGGGGAGAGATAGTGATGTGAAAAATAAATTCAAAGATATCATTCGCAGGGGGAGAGTTACTGATATTCAAGAGATTGTTGGTTGTCTTCCACAGGGGGAGACTTGTTTGGCATTTATTGGTACTTAGATGTTTTTCACATCTAGTGTTGTCATCAGTGCCAAAGGGGGAGATTGTTAGCATTACAGATGAATTGATTATGTGTTGCATTGATATTTTATCATTGATGTCAACACTAGCTATTATGGTTGGTTACCGGCAGACAGGTTTTGGTTATTGGTAGAAGATCTAGTGTTACCGGTAGAAGAGACTATCTGTTGGACATTTTTGGTATGTTTGGATCTATGATATATGTTTGGTTACATGTGGTATGTGCTTCTGGAGCATGTCTTGGTCAGATGGTATGGACTTGGTAATTAGATGCTATCATACACTCTGGTAAAACTTTACCGGCACTGGTTTATGGCTTTACCAGCAGAGCTTTCACTGAGGAATCTTGATAGGATGCATAAGTGGTGTTGGTGCGGCTTCTAGATGGATTTCAGGATGCTGAAGAAGTTCTTTGATCATGCTTCAACTACCTGAAGACATTGCTTTGGCATGGTGGACCCAAAATAGGTCTATTACCTATCTAGGTTATGGACTAGTATCATGATAACGTGTTCTATACACGTTATTAGGATGTTTAATGGATTGTTATTATTGTTTTGGTCTTGAGCTGACATGACATATCATTGTAAATGGATTTATGTATTGATGTTATTATAATATCTTTTAGGTGGCTGACCTAATTGGTTTAGGCCTTAGGGTTTGTATAAATAAGAGGTAGAAACTCTTTGTAGAGTATCATGGTTATTGGAAAGGTCATGGTCAAGGAATGTAATGTGAGAATATTATAATATCATTCAGGCAAAGGATTTGGTCGATTATTGGTGATCGAATTGGGATTAAGGAAGAGGATTTAGTTCTTCGGTATTGAGCTTAATCGGGACTGTAATCAAGCATGGTAGATGTTATCTCTTATATTTCACTCTATTATATTGTTGTCCATTTATCTTGAGAAGGTTGTAGCCTCTCTATAGTCAGTGAGACTCTTTTTGGAATGAGCAATATGCTCTAGGCAGTGTGCCTTCCTGCATGTGTAGGCCTCTCGTTGTAACACATACTTTCTATAGAAGTATCATCTAAGTGTGGGTAGGCTTCCCACTATGGTTTTTCCCTTTCTAGGTTTTCCACGTATAAATCATGGTGTTATGTGGTATGGTTGATTTGCATTGATTATCTATTTATTTGTTAAGTTTCATTGTTTACCGATATTTGTTTCTACTTTACCGATACTTAATCTAGTTAAAGGTTATTCAGTGGATTAAATGTTATAATTTGTTAACAACTGATTCACCCCCCCCCCCTTCTCAGTTGTTCACCATTTATCCTAACCAGAACATCCCAAATAATCTCCCAAAATCTCAACTCAAGATCTGATCACACTAGAATATACCAGAGGAAATAATGAACTCTATAAAGTGTTGATCAGAAAAGAACCAAACTGCAAACCAGATCATATGATATGATCAATTAAGCTTCTCAAATCACTGAAACTAATATAGAAATATGTAATGACACAAGGAATACTCCATACACCAAACTTTTTTGTGTGAAAAGTGGACTAAGAATCTGTATCTGCAAGACACAACACTTCAATTAAGTCATTACATGTATGGTTAGACAGATATAAGCATGAATATGAAAACCATAACAAATCGACTAATTGCCTTCTAAAAGATGAGAACATAAGAATGCTCTCAGATTTTGTATAAGCAATACCAGTGACTAGACTACACCAAGACGAAAGATTTAATCTATATGAGCATGAATTTAAGATAAATAGATGCAAGATGTAAGGTAGATGTGCATGATTAATCTAACATGATTTAAGCAATAAATGAAATAACTAATATGCAATATATCAATGAGCCTAGAGCAAAAACAACATAATAACAATACATTCTCCAGGATTTTTCAAGGTCTTTAAATGAGAGATGAGAGCCTAAATTTATAGAAAATTCAGAAAGAAACCAACGGCTGAGATCAAATGATGATGAGCGGTCAAGATTTTCCAAGAGGAAGAACAATCCAGGTGAATTGATGTGATTGGATGCTTTTCTTAGTTTTAAAGGAAATTGAACTAAAATTAAGATAAAATCAAGAAAAAAACTGATTTTTTCTCTATTTCATTCAATTTTAATATTTAATTGTTTTAATTGCTTTCTTTGAGATTATTTATCAATTTTTAATTTATTTTTCAAGATTATCTCCAATTGATTTCTTTTCTCAATTTTAATTCTTTCTTGGTCAATTAATTCCTCTTTTGATTTGTTTCCTTTTTTGAAGATTTGTGGCAAATTGATTTATTTAATTAAATATGCTAGGATATTTAATAAAATAAATAGGATAATTGTTTTAAATAATTTACTTGGAATGATTTAATTAGTTAAATAAATATTTAATTAATATTGAGTGATTGCTTTTCCATGTGACATTGATGATTAAAGAATTAATGGTGTGCTCAAGATTTATTTAACTGCCTTTGGTTAGGACCTTGGTGATGTTGTCAAGATTAGGGGCTCATGGTTTAGATGACCATTTTTAGGGTATTACATTTGCCCCTCTTTGAATTAATGTGCGAGCAGCGTGTTGATTCAAAGAATACTTGATGTCTAGGAGATACTAGTTCTGAACTTGATTGATCATGAACTAAATGAAAAGCGAAGTGTTTATCTTGATTCGAAGCGACGAAGATGAATGAAGTCTGATTAAAGTGATAGCGATCCCAAACTTGATTGAACTTAGGAACGATAGAAAACAAAAGATACCGAACTTGAACTTGATTGATCAAGAAGCAGATCTTACTGATCTAGACATAGTGAGTGAAGATAAAAATTGATCTTGAACTCGATTGATCAAGATACGATGAAGATAAACTATTCAGCTTGATTCGATGCGATGAAACTGAACACCTGCTTAGGTTGAGTGTGATCAAAGAAACTATTTAAACCCTTGATTGAGTTTAAATGAATAATCAGCTTGATGAAAAGTGATGAAACTGATTAACATTAAGAGACTAATTTAGATGAAGACAAATATCAGCTTGATATGAAGCGATGAAACTGATATGCCCCTAGCGATAAGAAATTGATTTTATTTAATAAAAATATTTTTTTGCTCGACTTCGATGAATTTTTTTTTTTTACAATTTCTTGACTTTGAAGATTTGAGGTTATAAGGTCATCTGTATGCCCCCTCAAGAGCCAAATCGAAAGATAACGAGAGTTGCGATAATAGGCAATTGTTTTAGTGATGATATTGATTTGAGCACAAATAGATTCAGACAAATGTTTCTAGATGTAGCATTTGATTAATGAGAAATTGAGCGCAAAGTTGATTTATAGAATTTAATTGAGATTCAGTGTTGATTAACAAGAAAATGAGCACAAGTTTGATTTGTAGAATTTAATTGAGATTCAACGTTGATTAACGAGAAATTGAGTGCAAAGTTGATTTGATAGTTGATGAAAGCGCTAAGTGGTACAAATTGTGAATTTGACTAAAAAAAAGATCTCAAATTTTGATTTTGATTTCGAAAATGGAATCACAATAGCCATTTTAGCTAAGGGTACAAGTTTCTTGTCTATCGGAGCAAGTTGAAAAAATAGGTTTTTGGCTATATATGGGACAAAAGTGTCATTTTCAAATCATTTTAACCCTCCAAGTTTGAAAATTCAAAAATCCTTCTGCAAAGAAAATGGTGGTCTCTACTCGTATGCATCGATTTGAGCACTAGAGATGTCATAATCGACCTCAAAACTATGAGCCAGTGGTAAGTAATCGATCTTAAGCCTCTTTATGTTTTCAATTTTGAATTTTTTTACTCATTTTTCAATTTTTTGCATGTTTAGGGTCAGGTTTCACGTTTTATCGTGCGAGGTAGGATTCTATCTCATACAAGTAACTATTAAATTTTATGTTGTCATTTTAGGCCACAAGAATTGTCATTCAGACCCTACCCTCGTGTCGTACAACATGTCTATAAAAAGACCATTTTGTCATGCTAGGTCTAATAATTTGTCATTTGGGAATCTTCTGTCGTACGAAGGTCAATCTTGACTCGTACGAGATGCTGCCTTTCTGTGTTTTGTCATTCAGGAAACAATGAACATTTTTTGAAGGTCTAAACTTGATATTTTGATTTTGCACTTGACTTAGTTAGATTTGTGTGATGTTTTACTTCTCTTGTAGGCTCATTTGGAATGTTTTTTGATGTTCATTGTTGGGTTTTTTTGCAGGTTCGATTACCTCCTATTCTCTTCATGTGCATTTATCCTCCCACTGTGACATTAGTATGACAATTATCAGAGGTTAATTAGGATCATATTGATTTGTGCAGTTTGACTCATCTTCTTGGTTTACCAGATATCAGTGTGAATCACGGTATGCTCACAGCATTGGTTGAGCATTTCCATTTAGAGCATAACATGTTTCATTTGCCAGTGGGGGCATTGACTATTACTCCTAAGGATGTATATATGATCCTTTGTATCCCTTTTGCTGGGGATAAGGTAGATTATAATGCAGCATTGTTACCTAGACTACAGGCAGTTAGGCATGTATTCCGGGATCTAGACATTTTGACCTGTTCCATTAGTTGGGACATTATGATGAGCAGATACAGCGAGGATTTTCCTCTGGCATGTGTTCTAGCAAGATTTATCGGCTATTTTCTGATGCCAGATAGGGGGCAGCAGGGTTTCCAGTGTGGATGGGGCAGGATGCTAATGATATTGATGGAGACCCCTCAGAGGCTTGGCTGGGGTTCTTGTATATTGGCCCACATGTATCGCAAGATGCATGAGATTGTATAAGGGATGGTAGGAGCATGGCTGCAAGTATATTTATTTTATAGGTTTGGGCTTGGGAGCACCTCCTAGTTTGTCGGTCGATAGTTGATGATAGTAGAGAGCTTGGGTAGCTGATTACATATAGGTATGTCGGTTATGTCACATAGCCCCATCTAGGCAAGACATATTTTTGGCGGCAGCAATTAGATGACCTGATAGCCATAGTGTGGAGACCTTACAGGGGCTTAGAGCCATGGGATGACTGGTGGCTGGTTTGTAGGGATCTTTTTGTTACGTGCCCTCTTATCGGGAGATCACAGACTATTATTGAGCGATTCGTTGTATCATGGGTGATGAGGCAGTATGGTCGGCCTCAGGGGGTGTCACAGGAATATACAGCTTATGTGTGTTATGCAGATGAGGAGAAATAGAGATGGTCTCTATGGTTGTCTTATGCTTTGGCTATGCAAGAGTTAACTAGTCTACAACGCCTTAGATGGGACTATATGGATGATGTTGTGGATGTGGGGGTATTGCCCTAGTACAGAGATTGGTTCCAGCAGCATCCATTTCCTAGGTTTATAGATCTAGGTGAGCAGGTGCCTTGCATAGAGGATATTGGGGATGATGCCCCCGCATAGGGACAGAGTCGGAGGTAGGACCAGAGATAGGGGTAGAGAACAAAGGCTCTGAGGTGGACAGGTGGTGATCCTAGTGCTAGCAGTAGCAAGGTTCCAGCTGGGGTTGGACAGCAGAGTCATGAGGGAGGATCCCTAGGGCGTGTAGGAGTGAGATTGGGCAGAGCTAAGGAGGAGCGAACAGCTCCGAGATAGGTTCGGAAAAGGAGGGAGGATCAAGGTGGAGATGGAGGTGGAGATGGGGGTGGGGAGACTACGAGAGAGAAGGGGACAGATGTTGGATGGTCGCTGAGGGCATGTCTTGTAGAGCTGCAATTGTAGTTAACAGTGGCTTAGACTCAGCGGGCGGAGCAAGACCGATAGCTGGCGGAGATGAGGGTTGAGCGAGATCGACAGCTTGCTGAGCTGAGAGCAGAGCGTGATCATTAGGTCATGGCAATGAGAGCTGAGCCAGACACCCTTCAGCAGGAGGTTTTACATCAAACTAGCAAGGAAGCCAACTATGTTGTGGCATATAGCATGGCAATTCCAGTTGCACATTAGGTTGTCCTATATTCATAGTATATGGCATGATTTGAGGGAGCTTGAGCACCTCAGTAGGATCCTAGTCATCAGGATCCTCCTCCTCCACCTGGTGATGAGGGAGAGGGCACCAGCTAGATATTTCTTTTTGTAGTAGTGATATTTTTTTTAGACATGCCCCTTTTTTTTTCTGTAGCCATGCGATTCTTGCTCTGATGGGAATTTGTATATGTCATTTGACATCATTTTGTACTCTAAGACTGGATACGATATATATATATACAAGATTTGATTTGACTTCATCATACTTGTGTTGATTTGATTATGAGATGTTTTCTATATGCTTTAATCTATATGTATGCAATTCTGATTGAGCATGAATGTATGTAATGCAAATGTTTATGAATGTCTATTTTTGTTTCTTTTATATGCAAATAAATGAATGTGTAATGATTAATGAATAATACAAAAAAAAATTTATATTTCTATGCAATAAGATGAATGCAAATGAATGTATGAATCTATATAAAATGCTTATGTATGTAGTTAAACATCTCAATACACAAGTACTCGATCGAAGAAATGATGATGAAAAAGAGAACACTTAGCTAAGAAATGATAAATGTTTCTCACTCTCATTTAGAAGATAAAGAGATCATTGTTATTATACCAAAATCACTCTAAATTCACAAAATTCAGCATGAAATGCAAGATGAGATGCAAAATGAAATGCAACCTAAACCTAGTCACTAGATTTGAAATGCTTAAGTTTCATCATTGAGCATTATACAACCATAACAAGCAAAATGAAGTTCCTTAATTTTCATGTGCAATATTAATTATCTCATCTGCAATGACCCTTTTTCATTCAAATCCTTGGACAGATTTTGCAGGGACCTGGATTGCATGATAAAGAAATTCCCTCAAAATAGACAAAGAAATGATGTAAACCTCCCTGTAGCATACAAATAAGCACAGTCGAGGTATGTGTGGTGATTTTAACTTGATGTGAAGGCTCTTATCACAAACACAGCTAATTTAGATGTTTCCAGATCATTGGAATCAATCTTACAAGAAGAAAACAAAGAAAATATTATGCCCCCAATCCTTGCTCCTCTTAGTCAAGATAGACTTCCTCGAGTTACTCAGAGGGATAATAGTCGAAAACCAATATAAAAGACAACACACAAATAAAAATTTCATTCATAGCTCAAATTTTTTAGTGATTGTTTTTCGTTATGTTGTTTTGCTTATGTACTCAGTGATAAAACTCTTCAGTCATCAGGAGATAGGTGATTGACTCAGAGTGGACAACCAGGTTTCACTAACATTAAGTTGACTTGGTTAATACTTCTTAGGATATGTAATGTGCTCTTTCGATTAACCTAAGACTGGGACATTAATTAGTTTCAAGCCATGAGGGTTCCAATGAACCAAGATGTCACAAAAGTGACTAAAATATGTACAAGCAAAAGCAAAGATGCATGAAAGCATGAATGCCAATGTTGCATTTGATAGATGGAGCACTTGAGTATAAGAGGCACTTGTTTACTAGGTTTTCACATGCTTGGCAGAGATTCTCTTTTTCTCTTTTTTTTTTTACCAGGGTGCATGTTTACTAGGTTTTCACCAGGGCATTTTCTCTTTTTTCAATTTTTAGGATTTCTTTAGGACTTTTTTTAATTTTTCTGATTTCTTCCAGGACTTTTTCTAATTTTTAGGATTTTTTCAAGACTGTTTTGATTTTTTGGATTTCTTCAAGACGTTTTAGCTACATAAACTACTGGAGAAGAGAGTATTTAGGTGAAGAATTTCTTCAGATGGATGTGTTAATTGGTTCACAAAGCTATTATCCTTCTGATGTTGAGAGTTGATAGGCACCAGAGTCAAAAGTTGCAGTAATGATATAGGGACCTAGCCAGTTGGGTTCAAACTTCCCTTTGTTGTCTCGGAACTATTGATTCTTAGGATTTTCTCTCAAAACTAGGTCACCAACCTAAAATTCTCTTTGTCGAACCTTCTTGTTATATCCTCTAGACATTCTCTTTTGATACACTCTGAGATGATCAAATACCACTTGCCGACACTCATCTAGCAATTCAAGTTCTTGCAATCTAGATATTCGGTAGTCTTTATTAGTAACAAGACCTTGCAAAGAAACTCTTAGAGATGGTATTTCCACCTCAATAGGTAATACTACTTTAGACCCATACACCAAAGAAAATGGTGTAGCCCCAATAGGTGTTCTGACAATTGTTCTATAAGCCCACAGGACAGGATTGAGCTGTAGATGCCAATCCTTTCCAGATTTATTGACTATCATGTGTAAGATGGTCAACAAATTCTTGTTAGATGCCTCGGCTTGTCCATTACCTTGAGGGTAGCACGCAAATGACCAGTGTTGTTTTATCTTAAATTTTTCACAGAGTCCATTGAGATCTTTGTTCTTGAATTGTCCTCCATTATCAGTTATAATGGATGAAGGTATACCATACCTGCAGATGATATAATTAAGAATAAATAGGGCTACTTGTTTACTGGTTGCTTTGATAAGCAGAACCACTTCTACCCACTTAGTGAAGTACTTAGTGGCAGTTATAATAAACTTGTGTCCATTAGATGATGCAGGATATATTTGGCCAATTAGATCAAATGCCCACTGTTGAAAGGGCCAGTGTGTAACAAAGGGTATGAGATCCCTTGTTGGAGCATGTATAAGGTGTCCATGCAGCTGACACTTTTCACAGGTTTTAGCAAATTTTACAGCTTCTTTCTCCATATCTGGCCAGTAGTAGCCAGCCCTTAGTAATTTTTGTGCTAAAGTTAGACCATTTGAATGGGATCCACAAACACCTTCATGAACCTCGGATAATGCGCATTGGGACTCCTCAGTTTCTAGACATCTAAGCAAAGTGTTATCTAAACCTCATCTAAATAGGTCATTAGTAATGATGACATACCGTGACGCATTTCGGATTAGGTTTCTTTTTTTCATTTTGGGAAAGATTAGCAGGGACAACTTGGTCATGCAGGTAAGAATAAATGTGGCTATAACGAGATGAGTCATGTCCAATAATAGAACAAACTACCTGGGACTCGGGAGAATAATAGGCAGGATAATGTAACTCTTCCACCAAGAATTCAAAGTGAAAATTAGATTCATGTAGCTGTGGTATAGATGCCAAACTAGCCATTGCATCTGCTACCCTATTTATAGATCTGAGAATTTGCTGAAATGATACAAAGGTAAACTATTTCTTGAGATCATCCATCATTCTCTTATAAGGCATTAGTTTCTCATCTCTTGTCTGATATAGATCATTGATTTGGTTGATAATGAGTTGGGAATCTCCATAGATGTATAATTCAACAATTTTTCACTTGATGGCCAACTTGATCCCATTTACCAAAGCTTCATATTCTACAATGTTGTTTGTGCAAGGGAAGAGAAACTTGTAAGCATTTGGGATTGAGTATTTCTAAGGTTTAATAAAAAGAATGTCAGCACCAGAACCATGTTGAGTGAAAGACCCATCAAAGAACATCTTTCATGATTGTTCTGTAAGGTGCATGATTGATTTATCTGGGAATTCTATATGCAGAGGTTGACTATCTTCAAGTGGAGCATCAATAAGTTGGTTTGCAATAACCTGTCCCTTGATGGCCTTACATTCCACATATTCAATATCAAATTTTGTAAGAATCATGACCCATTTGGCCAATCTTCCTGTAAGTGTTTCTTTACTGAGGAGATATTTGAGCAGATCAATCTTAGCTACCAGCTTAATAGAGTGCGCCAACATATAGTGCCTTAATTTTTGTGATGCAAACACCAATGCCAAGCATGCTTTCTCTATTATAGTGTAGTTCATTTCATAAGACACCAATGTTCTACTGATGTAGTAGATAGCTCTCTCTTTTTTATTTTCATCTTGTTGTGCCAGAAGTACCCCCAGTGAAGTATTTGTAGCTGATATGTATAGGATCAATGGTTTTCCCTGTATCGGTGGCATCAATATGGGTGGGTTAGAAAGATATTCTTTGATTTGTTGTAATTGTTATTCACAATCTTTATCCCAGTTATATTGAACCCCTTTCCATAATACCTTTGTGAAGGATTGAGCTTTGTCTGCTAGCTGAGATATAAAGTGCCTTATTAATTGAAGACAACCCTATAAACTTCTCATTTGACTGATATTCTTGGGCAGAGGCATTTCCATTATAGCTTGGACCTTTTTAGGGTCAACCTCAATCCCTTTTTTTGAAATTATATAACCGAGAAATTTTCCTGATGTTACTCCAAATTTACACTTCTTAGGATTTAATCAGAGCTTGAATCTTTCCAATCCACCTAGTATGAGGCCTAGTTCTTGAATATGTGTAGATCTCTTCAAGGTTTTACTAGAGTGTCATCAACATAAACTTCCATGTTTTTATCCATCATATCATGGAGGATAGTGGTTACTGCTCTTTGGTAAGTTTCTCTCGCGTTCTTTAGCCCAAATGGCATAAAATTCCAGCAAAAGGTTCCCCATGCACATGTGAAAGCTATCTTTTCTTGATCTTCAGGTGCTATCTTGATCTAACTGTAACCAAAGAATCCATCCATTAATGAATACATCTCATATCCAACAGTCATATCTACTATCATGTCAATGTTTGGTAATGGAAAGTAATCCTTCGGACAAGCTTTGTTGAGATCTCTGAAATTTGTGTAAACTATAATAGATTTGTCTTCCTTTGATACAGGTACTATGTTTGATATTCATTCCATGTAGTCTATAGCTCTGATAAATCCAACTTTCAGCAACTTTTCCAATTTAGCTTTGACTAGAAGTGCCACGTGAGGATGCATCTTATGAAGTCTTTGCTTGACTGGTTTAACTCCTGGTGTAATAGACAAATGATGCATGATGAGATCTGGATCTAGTCCCGGCATATCTGAATATGTCCATGCAAAGTTGATCTTCTTTTCTGAAAAGAGGTGAGTGAAATCTTTCAATTCTTCTACTGATAATGATTAAGCTAACTGAATGATATGTGGCATCTCTTGACTCCCGATGTTCACCAGCTGAGTTGGCTCAATCAATATAGAAGACCTCTCTTGGAAATGACTTGGTAGTATATCAAGTATCTCACCTTCAAGCACCTCGAAGAGGTTTTCACCCTAGCTATGTCTTTTATTTTTACTATTTTTTATTTTGACACTACCACAATGTAGTTTTCACCATCAGATCTCTTATTTTTCTTTTTTTGATTTTTATGACTAAGATACTTGATATTTGTTTCAGCCATGTTCTCGCTTTGCTCACTGGTGGAAGAGTTCATTGGTTCCACTGCATTAAGATAGCAGGCTAGTGTGTAGTCATTGGCGAAGGTGGGTATATTCAAGGGTTGGTTATAAAGCATAGAGTCAATCAGCTCAGGATGCATTAAGGATAAGGTTTGAATAGGCTCAAGGGAGTTCAAGATACTATTATCATGGCTTCAGAATGACCAATCGAGTTCCAGAAGACTAGCTTGCGTATGTGTCTCGAGACCAGGAAGAGTTACATATGATTATCAGAATTCGTGTTAGTATTTAATGGACCTAACCAAACTGACCTAATTATAGCATCATCACTTACTTTAGACTGGACTACATACCATGGTGTGATAGTAACAAGGTCAGCAGACAACATTTCAATATTCATGATAGAGTAGTCATAATGCATTGTTGAATAGTTGTTGTTATAAATAGAGCTCCTGTCTGAGTTATCTGAGTCATCAAAGTCATAAGATGAAGTTTCTGACTCATCTTCAAGTGGTTTAGTAAAATTATATATAGTATCAACACCTACATCTTTGATGTTGCACGTTCCTTCATAATTTGGTTCATTAATCTCTTGTATTTGCCATACTTGTGGACATAACTTTGATGGTTCTGTTGACCCCTATCCTCTGTTCCATTCAACTTCCTCTGGACTGATGACTGGTTTGTTTATAGAGCTTCCAACTCTTCTTGTGTAGTGCCATACTTGATTTGTTATGTTTTAGTATAGGGACACATAGATAAGAAATTTTCTGGTATTCTTCCTTCCTTTAGTCCTTGTTCATAGTTTTGTTGTCTTTTTAGTCTAATTTCCTCTATTTCGTTTTGCATTTTTAGGTGTATTATCTCTTGTGTGTTATGTGTGATAACACTGGATCCTTTAGGGGTTTCCATAGTAGATGTGTCTGAGAGGTGGTCTAGACCCCATTCATACTCATTTGAATCAGTTTCTAAATCATCTACTTGTTGTTTACCAGTATATGTAACTGGAACGTTCAGTAGTGCAAATAATTCTCTGATCTTGTGCGTTATGTGTGATAACACTGGATCCTTCAGGGGTTTCCATAGTAGATGTGTCTGAGAGGTGGTCTGGACCCTATTCATACTCATTTGAATTAGTTTCTGAATCATCTACTTGTTGTCTACCAATATATGTAACCGAAACGTTCAGTGGTGCAAATAATTTTCTAATTTTGTATACTTCGTCTCTCATATCCTCTAGGACTTCTACTTCTTGCGGTATTATAGCTAATATAATTAGAACTTGATTACCATTTATTTCCCCTCGTTGGGTTGGCAATTCTTCTTGTTCATCATCGCACTCCTCCTAAGTTTGTTGAGTATTAATTTCTTGTGATGTTAAAGGTAGTACCTTTCTCCTCCACTTGAGTTGATGATGAGACATGTGTTTCTGATCTGATGACTTTCTTGAATCGTATCCTAGTCCAGCTTTATCATTTGCAGACTTTGTTTGTAACTAAATAGGTTCAACAATACCTTCTTGACGCTTGCCTAGAGGACCAGTACCTGAATATCCCATGCGTTGAAGCATCTTATAGCGTGGACCATATTGTGTCAAGGAAATCTCACAATGTCTTATTTCTTTGTTTGCACTATCTTCTTTGAAAAGTGATTTGAGAACATCATACTCTTCTATTTCATCTACAAGAGAAGTGGAGGATTGTATAAAGAGACCATCATAAATGATTTTTGGAGTTGAAATTTATGGCTTCATAACCTCTGATGGCTTTCCCAACTGTCTTGGTGATGGAGGAAGAGACAATAGTGAGAGTATAGGCTCTATCTTGTAGCCATATATGTCAGTGTTTGTGATTTTCAATTTCTTTTCTAAATCTTTCAGCAAAGATTCTAAACTTTCATCTATAGAGGCTGCTCTATTATGAGGAATGAAAGCACCAGCACCTTGATAACTCAATGATGAATGAATATTACCAAACCGGTACTGAGAGAGGGGGGTGAATCAGTACAGACAAAATATAGACCTAAAATAGTTCAGTAGCAATCACTCCAAATGACTGGCAAACAGTGACACCAGTTTGAAATAGAGTGCAACCAGTAAAACTCAGAACAACTTTAACAATCATAAATCGTTTACTCACTGAGTGTTCCACTCAACTCAAAACAACACTACCATTTCACCCTTATGCATGAACTGGTAATCTATCATCATATCTTCACAATAGCTAGTTCAACATGTTTTATTGACGAGCATAAAACACAGAACCATCATATGCTTAACAAGCAATAACAAATCATCACAAGATAAAAGCATCACATATGACACACATATTTTTCACGTGGAAACCCAGCTAGGAAAAACCATGGTGGGGATGAATACCCACAAGCTTGTTGTTGAACTCTTTGGAAGTTTGCTCTGTTAGAAGCCTTGTCCGGTTAAAGACATTTCAAAAGGTTATGCTAGGAACCGATCCTGTTAGAGATCACCTGGTTAAGGGATGGCTACAATACCCGGTTAAGGGTTAAACCCTTTTAAGGGTTAAACCCTATTAAGGGTACCTTGTTAGAGGATTTCAAGAACTCAATAGCTAAAGGATTTCTAGAGCTCTCTAGGTTTCCAGATCTTAATAACTTTGAGTTACCCTATTAAGGGATTTACAGCAAGTCGGTTAAGGCTACCCTGTTAGGGGATGTTCCAATTGTTGAGGTGGTTAGAGATCAACAGGTATTACAATGATCTAGTAATAGCAATCAATGCCAATGCAGATCCGCTTAAGCTCCTCTTCACCTTCTGCACTTACACTCTATCACTTCTCTCCTCTAGTCTAGCAAAGGATCTCGTATCCCTTCTCTTGGATACTCACACACAGCTTTTTCCAACAACCTCTAAAACAATCACAAGATTAACCTTATAGGACAATAGACAGGTTGGTAGCATAAACCCTAAACCCTAGACCTGTTAGGTTAAGGAATTCAAACAATTCAATCCTGATCATTGATCATACTATATTAAATGCAACAGATCTTGAATAAATCTCAAGACATTCTCCATCATTCATTATCCACCAATTTCATGGCGGCTGATAATCCATCACATGTTTTCACCGTTTACAAACTTTTCACATTCCTGAGGTAGATAGGGATAGTCTTCTTCATGCAAGATCCTTCATGCACACAAGGCTAACATGGCAACATGATCTATTCTTTGTTATACTACTTACTCATTACATAGAGATCACCAGTTGAGCCATACAGGCTTGAAGCACTTCAACTGGAAACCCTGAAGTTGAGACTACCAACTAGTAGTCATACAACGCTTCCATGTGTCGGTTCCCATAACCATATGTCGGTTCACCTTGAACAAACACACCACTTCACTTTGGCACAAATGTTGGTTCATAGTGTTATATCAGTTCTCACATATGCTAGTTCATACCTCTTCAACATGTTGACATCAATGACAACATACAATGTCATTATGTCAACATACCGATTCATATAATGCCAGCAATCTCCCCCTTTGGCATTGATGGCAATATACAAAGATATCTCTCTGCTTCACCAAATATATCTCTTCGCTTTACATGTCCACTACACATCTTCTCCCCCTTTGTCAACAATGCAAAGTGGAGGCACAAGCTTCTTGGTTCCATTATGCTGCTCCCCCTAAGGAGTAGCATCTCTCAACACATTAATCCTGAAGAAAGATTTGACTATGCAATACATGACTGATGTGGAGAATATACCTTTAGTTCACCTCTTGAAGGGGCAATACCCCTAATTCACCTCTTAAGTGTGTAAATGTAGTCTTTGGAAGAGGCTTGGTGAATATGTCTGCTAAATACTCCTTACTGGACACATGCTCCAGTGCAATCTCTTTGTTCTGAACCTTTTCCCTTAAGAAATGATACTTAAGCTCAAAGTTCTTGGTTCTAGAATGTAAAACCGGATTCTTTGAAATATTGATAGCACTTGTGTTATCACAGAATATACTTACCAGTTCAGGTATAGGGATTTTGAAGCCTTTCTAGACATGCTTCATCCAAATTGTCTAAGTGCAGTTCATGAAAGCTGCAACATACTCCACTTATGTTGTAGACTGAGAGATACAACTCTGCTTTTTACTCATCCATGAGACCAGTCTACCACCAAGGAAGAATGCACAACCAGTTGTGCTCTTCTGGTCATCTACATTACCAGCCCAATCAGCATCTATGAACACTTTCAAGTTGAAGTCCTTGCTATATGGATACCATAATACATAGTCAATAGTCACCTTCAGATACCTAAGAATCTGCTTGACTACAACCAAGTGGGATTCTCTCGGACTTTTTTGGAACCTTGCAGTAATGCCAATTGCATGTGCAATATCTAGTCTGCTATGTACTACATAATGCAACTTACCAATCATTGATCGGTATTCCTTCTCATCAACCAATGCAGAGTCATCCTCTTTGGATAGTTTACAACCGGTCACCATTGGTGTACCAACCGGTTTGCTATCTTCCATGCCAAAGGTCTTCAACACCTCTTTGACATATTTGGACTAAGTGATAAAGATTCCATCCTTCATCTATTGAATCTGTAGTCCAATGAAGAACTTAATCTCCCCTATGAGTGACATCTCAAACTCTTCCTTCATCTCATTAGTAAACTCATGAATCATCTTGTCATCACCACCAAAGATAATGTCATCAATAAATACCTCACAGATCAAGATCTGATCTCCTTCAAACTTCAAGTAGATATTGCTATCTTCACTTGTTCTCTCAAATCCAATCTTCACAAGATGGGAATGTAGGCACTCATACCATGCCCTAGGTGCTTGCTTTAGACCATATAAGGCTTTATGTAGCCTACATACCATGTCACTGTCTTCAGATAGGGCAAACCCATCTGGTTGCTCAATATACACCTCCTCTTCAAGTACACCATTTAGGAATGCAGATTTTACATCCATTTGATATACTTTGAAGCCTTTAAAAGTTGCATATGCAAGAAGCATATGAACTCCTTCCAATCTGGCTATAGGAGCAAAGGTTTCTCCATAGTCTTCTCCTTCTTTTGAGCATATCCTTTGCACACCAATTTGGCTTTATTCCTAATCATTGTGCCATCCTCATTCATCTTGTTTCGGAAAACCCATTTGGTGCCAATGACATTTTTATGCTCTGGTCTGGGTACCAAGGTCCATGTACCATTTTTCTCTATCTGGTCAAGTTCCTCTTCCATTGCCTTGATCCAGTCTTCATCTTTATGAGCCTCTTTGAATGATTGAGGCTCAAATTCAGAGATCATGCATGAGTTTTCTCTGATCTTTCTTCTTGTAAGGATTCCTACATCCTTATCTCCTATGATCTACTTAGGATCATGATTCAGCTTGACATATCGAGGAATGGTCTTGACCAGTTCTTCTTGCTTTTCCTCTTCATCCTCATCTTCATCAGTATCAACAATCACCGGTTCAGGAACACTATTACCAGTACTTGGTTGACTGACAATCAGTTCCCAGAAGGTTGAAACCGGTTCATTTACAGCTTGCTCACTATCGGTTTCCTCAGTTTTCTCAGAGGCTTCATCAATTGTTACATTGATACTTTCCATAATTCTCTGAGTCCTATTGTTGTAACACTTGAGAGCTTTACTCTTGGTGGAATATCCTAAAAATATTCCCTCATCGTATTTAGCTTCAAATTTACCCTAATGTTCACTCCTCTTGATGTAACATTTGCTACCAAATACCTAAAGTAGCTAACCATAGGTGTCTTACTAGTCTAATATTCATAAGGAGTTTTGTCCTTACCTTTCTTGATGAGTACCCGGTTCATTGTCTAGATTGCAGTGCTCACCGCTTCTCTCCAAAAGGTGTGAGCTACCTTTCCTTGAATCAACATGTTTCTATCTGCTTCAACCATAGTCTGGTTATTCCTCTATGCTAGGCCATTCTGCTATGGAGTCCGGGGGGCAAACAGTTGTCTCTTGATGCCAAATTCTTCACAATACTTGTTGAATTCACTGGAAGTGAATTCCCCTCCTTGATCAATTCTCAGACACTTGATCCTCTTACCACTTTCCTTCTCCACTAATGCTCTAAAAGCTTTAAACTTTACAAAGGCTTCAGACTTGTCTTTCAGGAATGTGACGCACATCATTCTTGAGCAGTCATCAGTGAGAATCATGAAGTACCTATCACCCTACACACTCCTAGTTTTCATAGGACCACCCAAATTAGTATGCACAAGATCAAGCAAGTTGTCAGTAGTGAAAGATTTACCTTTAAAGGTTGAGGAAGACATTTTCCCCAATTGACATTCTCTACACAAGGTATTGTCTGGTTTTCTTAGCACTGACAATCCTATAACTACCTTGATCTTGCTGGCCTTTACAAAGTTATCAAAGTTTACATGGCAGAGTCTCCTATGCCATATCCAGCTATCATCAAATTTGGCCATAAGACATGTGCTTATATTTGCATTCAACTGAAATAAATTACCTTTGGTTTGTATGCCAGTGGCCACCAATTCACCATCTTTTCCCTTGATTCTGCAAACTCCATTCTTGAATTCCAGAGTGAGGCCACTGTCATTCAGTTGGGCAACACTCAGAAGGTTGTGTCTGAGACCATCAACCCAGTACACATTGTCAGCACTACTCTTTCCATTCAGAGAGATGGACCCTCTACCTTTGACCATGCACTGTGCATCATTGCCAAAGCGAACCACAC
Source organism: Cryptomeria japonica (assembly GCF_030272615.1). NCBI lineage: Eukaryota > Viridiplantae > Streptophyta > Pinopsida > Cupressales > Cupressaceae > Cryptomeria > Cryptomeria japonica. The sequence goes on from NC_081409.1 coordinate 84,862,001, forward strand.
CACCATCATACTCCTCCAAGGATAGAAACTTGCTCCGGTCACCAGTCATATGGTGAGAACAGCCACTGTCAATTATCCACTCATTGGAATTATCAAACTAAGAGACAAGAGCCTTCTTGTCTAACACATCTTCTTTGACAGCAATGAACACAATATCTTCATTTTCTTCCTCCTATGATTCTTCATCTGTGACACCTTCATCAACTGCCACAAAACAATTTCTCTAGTTTCCTCCTTTGAATTTCCTTAACCTTTCCGGTTTGTCCTTGATATCACCATTAGGACAGTTTATAGCAATATGTCCTATCCAATTATAAGAAAAGCATTTCAAAGGTAGCTTACCTTTGTATTTACCGGTTCCTTTGGGAAGCTTCCTAGCAAGTAGAGCTTCAAATTCCATTAGAAACTCCTCATCATCCATTACTCTACTTTGTCTTGGTTCACCACTAGTGCTTGCTTCTTTTCCTTTCCTGGATGGTACAGCAGAAGCTCTGAAAGTTAATTCAGTCTTTTGAACACTGCCATCAAAACTATCTAGCTCATAGGCTCTCAACTTTGCTATGATGGAGTCCAAGGATACCTTAGTCTTGTCTATTGATCTCAGCTCCTGAATAGCAACAACCCATATTGCATAGACCAGCAATAGGGATCTTAGGACTTTGCTTACCATAGTGGAGTCTTCTATTTTACCACCTGCACTCTTAATTTCTCCAACAACTATTTTGATTCTTATTCCATACTGCTGAATGGTCTCACCTTCAACCATCCACATATCTTCAAACTTCCCTCTCAGGCTTTCTTCCTTAGACTGTTTTACATGTTCATCACCACCATAGATATTTTCAAGAGCATCCCATACCTCTTCGGGATTTACCTTATCCTGAACATCAATAAACTCAATGTCAGATAGACTACTAATGAGAGCTTCCACGACTTGCCCATTTTCTTGTATCTCTCTCTTTTGGTCATCAATGAGAATACCGGTAGGGACAACATAGACATTCTTAACATGACTCCAGTGTTGAGCACCCATGCTTCTGATGAATATCTTCATCCTATCTTTCCATATACTGAAATTTTCCCTGTTAAACTTTTGACCTTCCCTCTTCATCATTTGTCTGGGATCTTTACCTCAAGCGGTTAAGCTTATAACATAGAGGACTTGGAGGAAGCTCTGATACCAATTGATAACTCAATGATGAATGAATAGTACCAAACTGGTACTAAGAGGGGGGGTGAATCAATACAGACAAAACACAGACCTAAACTAATTTAGCAGCAATCACTCCAAATGACTGGCAAACAGTGACACCGGTTTGAAACAGAGTGCAACTGGTAAAACTCAAAACAACTAAAACAATCATAAACCGGTTACTCACTGAGTTTTCCACTCAACTCAAAACTACACTACCATTTCACCCTTATGCATGAATAGGTAATCTATCATCATATCTTCACAATAGCTAGTACAACATGTTTTATTGACAGACATAAAACACAGAACCATCATATGCTTAACAGGCAATAACAAAGGATCACAAGATAAAAGCATCACATATGACACATATTTTTCATGTGGAAACCCAACTAGGAAAAACCACGATGGGGATACCCACAAGCTTGTTTTTGAACTCTTTGGAAGTCCGCTCTGTTAGAAGCCTTGTCCGGTTAAAGACATTTCAAAAGGTTCTGCTAGGAACCGATCCTGTTAGAGATCACCCGATTAAGGGATGGCTATAATACTCGGTTAAGGGTTAAACCCTGTTAAGGGTACCTTGTTAAAGGATTTCAAGAACTCAATAGCTAAAGGATTTCCAAAGCTCTCTAGCTTTCCAGATCTCAATAACTTTGAGTTACCCTGTTAAGGGATTTACAGCAAGCCGTTTAAGGCTACCCTGTTAGGGGATTCTCCAATTGTTGAGGTGGTTAGAGATCAATGAGTATTACAATGATCTGGTAACAGCACTCAATGCCAATGCAGATCCACTTAAGCTCCTCTTCACCTTCTGCACTTACACTCTATAGGTATCACTTCTCTCCTCTGGTCTAGCAAAGGATCTCGTATCCCTTCTCTTGGATACTCACACATAGCTTTTGCCAACAACCTCTGAAAGAATCACAACATCGACCTTATAGGACAACAGATAGGTCAGTAGCATAAACCCGAAACCCTAGACCTGTTAGGTTAAGGAATTCAAATAGTTCAATCCTGATCGTTGATCATATTGTATTAAATGCAATAGATCTTGAATAAATCTCAAGACATTCTCAATCGTTCATTATCCACTGATTTCATGGTGGCTGATAATCCATCATGCATTTTCACTGTTTACAAACTTTGCACATTCCCGAGGTAGATAGGGATAGTCTCCTTCATGCAAGATCCTTCATGCACACAAGGCTAACATGGCAACATGATCTATTCTTTGTTATATTGCTTACTCATTACACAAAGATCACCGGTTGAGCCATATAGGCTTGAAGCACTTCAAACAGAAATCCTGAAGTTGAGACTACCAATCGGTAGTCATACAACGCTTCCCATAACCACATGTCGGTTCACCTTGAACAAACACAACACTTCACTTTGGCACAAATGTCGGTTCATAGTGTTATACCGGTTCTCACATATGCCAATTCATACCTCTTCAATATATTGACATCAATGACAAAATATAATGTCATAATGTCCACATACCGGTTCACATAATGCCAACACACCCTGCGTTAATGCATTGAAAGTATAACTTATATCAGCAGGAATACTAACTTCAACCCCATTATAAGGAAATTTCAAGCACTAATGATACATAGATGGTACTGCTTTCATTTCATGAATCCATGGCCTGCCCAGTAAGATGTTGTATGAAAGATGAACATCAAGGACCTGAAAAAATGACATCTCTTTCTATAGGTCCTACCCTAATTGGTAAGAGTACCAGACCCTTAGAGGTTCTTTCTTCCTTAGCATAAGCCTTGATTATTATTTTCTTTGTTCGATCAATGATGTTTTTAGAAAATCCCAGCTGTGTCAGTAGATTGTAGGTACAAATATTCAACCCAGCGCCTCCATCTATCAAAACATGTTTAACTCGGTGTTTATGGATCATAGCTTCAATGTGTAATGGCTGGTTATGTAGGTGATTCAATGAGTTATCATCTTCTTCAGAGAAAGTGAGGTAATAAGGTGAAATCAGTTGACCCACCATAGATTGAAACCGATCTATGTCTAAATCTTTAGGGACACTAGTGGTGAGCAAAGCCTTGTCCAGGATCTCTCTATGAGCAGAAGAGATCTTAAGTAATTCTAAAATGGAGATTTGAGCATTGGTTCTCTTTAATTATTCAACAATACTATAACTAGGATAAGATGATGAAACCAGTTGTTTTATTTTGTTGTGATTGTGTATGTTTGCCTATTTGGTAGATTTGATATTGCTTGATCAAAAGTTGAGGAACTAGCTCCCGGGAGAGTAACCTTCGTTTGAGTGCGGGTCATAGCATTAGCAGTTTGTGATTGATTTTGTTTATCCTCGATTATGATCACATTACAATATTCAGGTTGGAAAGGTTCGGTCATATTGATCACATTATTGTTGTTAGTGTAGGTATAATTGACTCTAGCCCCTCCCTTGGATTTTGAGGAATCTCCTTGTTCATAAGTCGGTAAGGGATCTTTAAAGGCCTTATGATCAACATTAGTTGCATGATTTCCAACAATGATCTTGCCTACGTCAATGAGATCTTGGATTTCATGTTGGAGTTTCATGCAATTGTTTATGTTATGTCCCTTGTTCCGATGGTAGTCACAGTATTCATTTTCTCTCCACCATTTGGGTCTAATTTCTGGGTCATATGGTATAGAATTGTTTAGCAATGTTATCAGATTATTTGCCAATAAAGTTTTAAAAGTTGATTCATATGATTCATCCAGAGGATTGAAATTGCACTTAGGTTTTGAAAGCCAAGGCTTTTCTTTAAACCATTCTCTTGCTTTCTTTGGAGGATTTTCTGTTGTAGTTTCGGCTACCTTGAGTGCTTGCGTGCCACTGGCCAAGTTGAATATTGTGGATTTTATTTTTGCTTGGACATTATCTACCACTTCATCATTAACAACGATCATGTTGTTATCTTTTCCATATTTCTAGTATTTTCTCTTTTCTTTAGAACTAGAACCTTGTGATGTTTCTTTCCAAAGTGATATGTCTCCCCTTTTTATAAGCACATCTTCCATTCTGAGGGCATTATCTACCATTTTGTTGAATGAAGGATGTACTTGCATCTTGACACTGTATTTTATTTCAGGGATTAAGTTGTTGACAAAGATATCCATTTTCTCAAGATCTAGAATAGTTCATGAATATCTAGAGTGTTGGCATATGCACACTCCAATGAGACATTGTAGGTGATTGAAGGTTTTGTCATTGATGGCAACCTTACAATCCTATGACATCGGCAAGGCATTCCACCAGCACTAACAAGATCAGAATCTACACTGGCACTCACATCACTGACACTGGCAATGAAAGGAAGTATACCGGCATAGAGGCCGATAAGATTTTTATTGTTTATATATTTTGTTTATTATTTGTAAAATCATTGTAAGCTGACTTGGCAAGTTGTAAAATGACTCTTATATAAGAGAGATCATTGTAGAAAATTTTGTAATAGAAGGAGATTATATTTTAGGAGAAATAAGGCAGACCTATTATGCAAATTATAGGTTAAGGGTTTATGTAAGAAGCAGAGCAGAAATTGGTACTAGATTTGGCATTATAGATGCTATCTTGAAGTAGTACAAGACACTGGATTTATATAATCCATTTTTGTAAGTCAGTGAGACTTCCTATTTTGTATTTGAGTAGTGAGCTCTAGATAGTTGGCCTTCCTGCATGTGAAGGCCCCTCTTGTAGCAGTAATATTCTCTTATTGTCCAATAAGTGAATATTGTAGGTCACAAATCCCACTGAGGTTTTTCCCACATCGGGTTTCCTCGTTAAATCCTTGTGTTATGGTGTGTTTTTCATGTGGTTGTTTTTATCTCTATTTATTGCATTACTTTCTGTTTACTGGTACACAGTATTAATATGCTCTATATGTTTTAAGTTAAGAAAAATATATAACTGGTTAGATATTGATTCGCCCCCCCTCTCAGTATCTGTGGGAATCCTAACAATTGGTATCAGATCTTGGTCCTCTATTTTCAGAGGCCTAATAGCTTGAGGAAGATCTTGACACCGGTAGAGATGGAAAATCTGATGAAGCAACTTGAAGGAGCTCTCTCAGACTATGATGCAGAAAATTTGAAAAATATCAAACTTGAAGATGATCTAAAGGCTTCTCAGGATATTATTCAAGCACTTCAAGAGAATCTTACTATTTCAAGGAACAAGAGAAGAGAACTTTGTGAAAAGATGCAAAATGAGAATGATGAAAAGGAAACTGTTAATGATATGATAAACAAGCTGAAGCAAGAGAAGACGACAACAAAGAATGAGATGCAGGATATGACTATGAGATTTTGTAAAGAAATTGAAGATAGAAAAAAGAATGAAGAAGATTTGACCAGAAGACTAAGTGATGCTACAAATGAGAACACAAGACTTACCTATGAAAATGATTTGTTGAAGACAGATCTGATGCACACTCAGAATGACTCAAATGAACTAATGAGGCAGAAAGAAGTCTTAGAAAGAGAACTAGATACTGCAAATCAACATAAAGAAAAATTCAAGAAAAGCTCAGAGGAACTTGGTAACTTGCTGAAGAATCAAAAACCTAAAGGTGACACTTCTAGAATTGGCTTTGAAGTTGGTGAAAGCTCTAGTACTACAAACACACAGGATCACAGTAAACCGGTAAGGCAACCTACTACTTATAAATTCAATGGAAAATGCTTTAACTATAATAAGTATGGTCATAGAGAAAATGAATGTAGATCTAGAAACTATCAGAATACCAATGCACCCACCAGTCAATTTTCAAAATGCAACAAAGTTGGTCATAACTCTAAGAATTGCAGAATGAATGTGAGATGTTATGTTTGTGGAAGATTTGGATACTTATCTAATCATTGTAGAACACAAACCAGCATAGGTTATGGAAAGGCTATTCAAAAAAATAATGTGACTTGTTATGCATGTAACAAAATTGGGCATATTGCTAAATTTTGTAGAAGCAAGTCCTCACCGGCAGACAACAAAGGTCCTAGTTTGAAAGGTAAAGAAAAAGTTGAAGAGGTTAAGAAAAAAATTTCAAAACAATGGATCAGGAAATCAAAACTGAATATGGATAGGAATTCTCCTCCAATGGTAGAACCAAGCAACACTTCACCGACAGGACAGAGTAGCACTCCACCGGCAGAAGTCTATTCATCAAATTGAAGAAATTTCTTTGAGGGTTTGGCAATCAATGAGACATATGCTATTATTCCCTCAGTTGATGGTAAGAATATTGAAATTACTTCTATACCAATAGATATGTTAAGTGATTACTTAACTGGCAGGCATTAAATGTGGTAGTTGGCAGATTGACATTATAAATTAATGTTTTTGGCTCCATTTCACTTCACCAAGCATTCAAACATTTGAAGAGCATGAAATTTCCAAAGCTAAGGCATTTCGAGCAAAGAGGCAAAGCATTTTAGCAATCAATCCTTCCAAAGGCAGAAAAAGGTATTTATAATCATGGCATCCTCTTCTATACTTGAATTCATAGAAAACCCTATTGTGGTCGAGGTAATAAAATGCCCTAGGCCCGTATTTCAGCTAGTTCCCGAGATAGATAAAAAGGATGAGAATGTAGGTGCTTTTTCCCAAATTCCTTAAGGAGTTGTTTATGTAGAAGACCCTAGAATTTATATCCATTACCATATAGAAGAATTAGGAGATGAAGAAATCAAGAACATGTACAAATTTGTTATCTGTGATGATTCCAATAAAGTAAAACTTGAACACCAAATTATTCAAACCCTAGGATTCACGGAAATCCTCTGCATTCTGGAATTCCCTAAGGAAGTAATAAGGATAGTATTGAGTAGGGTACATGGTGAATTTTTCTGGCTAGATTCAATTCATAAAATTCCCAAGGAAGTTGTGAAAGTTGTAACAGGGTAGCAAACCAGACAAAACAAAGAAGGTCTCAAATGACCTGGTAATGAACTTAACTGGTGCAACATCCGACAGAAGGTCTCTAAGGGTTAATGATGTGACCGATACAAATGTGAGATTTGTTAGCATGATTTTAGGATACAAAGCAACACATGCAAACAAACTTAACTCAGTTTTCTAGTTTATGCATAAAAAGTGCACATGATATGGTAAAAGAAAATGTGAAAATTGATGTATGTGAATGGCTAAAGGATGAATTGATTGACAACTTAGGGAAAATCAAGAAGGATAAGAAAGGAACATTTAGATTTGGTAACTTACTTGAATGCTTAATGCTTCATATAACAAAATAAGTGCCCGGTATAGGTATCAAGAATCTTGGATTTGACATACCGGTAGGTAAATAGTTATCAGACATATTCAACAACATGGGTGAAAATACCAATGAATATCAATGAGTATTTTCAAGCACTAAAGGCTAGAACGAACAAAAGAATCAGACTATCATAGAAAATTGTAAACAAATACAAAGATGATATATGTTTTGTGATTAAAAAGGGTGAGATCTGGATGGAAGTAGTTGTCCCAAGAACAATTTGGGTTACTGAGATGGGTTATGAGACTGCTGACCACATCATTGAAACATATGCTAAAGAATTTCTGGAAGCACCAAATGAACCTAAGGAAGAAATATTTGGTAGTGTTGAGACCATTGAAAGACAAATTCAATCTAAGAAGAGGGTAAAGAAAGTAGAAGCAACAGTGAGAAGAGGTTCAAGGCAGGCTAAGGCTATAAAAGAAGATGTACTGAAAGAAGGCTATAAAAGAAGATGTACTGAAAGAAACCGGTATCACTGAAGATGAGTTATAGGAACAACAACCAAAAACTCACCTTTCACTGGTAGCAACTTCTTCAGAGAGTGACATGCTAGCTGAATTTAAAAGAGTTGTAAGGAAAAGACAACCTTCACCGGTATCCACCCCCTCGCCTAGAAGAACTAGACAAAAACAACAGGCAGTGAGGTCTCTGATAAAGAAGACAACCCCAAAGAAAAAGCTAACACCTAAGAAGAAAAGGACTCAATAGAATATTTCTCTGATTGATAGACTGTTGGATGAAATCATAGAAGGAAAACTCAAAAACATAGAAAAATTATATGATACACTATCAGTAGATGAGAAAGAGAAAGTTGAAAATAGTGTTATTTTACACCTGGATATCTATAAGAAGTTTTTTATGGAAGTTGTAGATGAACTACCAAATGAATTATTCAAGAGACTAGAAGCAAGAAGACAATCTGTTGTAGAACTTGACAAGAAAATCAAAATTGAAAAATTACTTGTTGTCTACCCAGTCAACTCTCCAAAAGAAATAGATAATCTAATTGCAAAAGCCAACCGGTCAATATTCTCTACTGCACACTGGCATATTGCACTAATGGCAAGGAGAGTAAAAGAGGTAACTGAAGAAATAGAAAATGGATGGGATATATTCCTTGTGGAGAAGGAAAAGCGAGAAGAGTACAGGAACCCCAAGCCTATCAAAGTCTATCAAAAGGATAAAGACAAGGGTAAAGGAAAGGTTGGTGGACCTCCCAGTATCAAAGTAAAAGATAACTTATCCCCACCACCTCTGATTACTACACTGGTAACAACAATAGAAGACCAACTAGCAGATGACAGAATGGATGTATCACAAAAGGATACTAATCCTAATCCTAAGGTACTATACATAGTAGATGTTGATACTCAAAAGGTTAACATTGTGATAGACAAGGACACAACCGGTAAGACTGACATGGCTAGTGAGCCACCAATAGCTGACAACATTGATAACACCAAAGGAAAAATGGAAGATGATAGCACAAGGAAACAGACAGAGACTGGAACAGATCAACAAATAGAGAGACAAGCAGAGCAACAAGCTCTGGAACAAGTTCATGTGGAAACAGTGCCACCGACAATAGGAGAGAAACAAAAACCCTTTCTTAAGGAAATGGAAACATAGACTGACCTACCAGAGGTCACTACAAGCATGGTTACATCCTCCACCAGTGGAATTCAGAATTTTGGTTCATCCTCAGTAGATTACAAATCAACCAATGTAACTGAAGTTCTTTTAGATTCCTTGAAGAAAATAACTTATTGTAGTTCATAGGCTTATAAAGCTATAGATGACACAATCCCAATTTTGAGGATGATAGCTCCTAAATGCAACATAGATAATAAGGATTCCTTGAGTCAACTCAATACTTTGTCAAAGTATATTACTGACAACACAGTGACAGTTGAACAGATAAAGGAATAGGCATTCAAAGATAGGTTGGAAATTGAAAAACGGAAATTCTTTGAGGATCAAATAAAGAAGTGTACTAGGGAATTTGACACACTTCTACCGAAACTTTGTAACATATTGAAGGAATGTAAAACTCTGTACAAAGATACTTGCAAGACAAACTTTTTGACAGTAGACATAGATAAAAAGATGAGCAAAGTACAAGAAGAAATTAATAAACTTGCTAACAATTTTGTTAATTCACCTAATACATTATTAGTTTTTTAGCAAAAGACAACAGGTTTTGAGGAAGAGTTACTGAAGCTAGAGAGAGAAAAGGAGAGAATAATAAACAAGGCTAAGAACCTGAGACTAAGACTAAGTCCCAGACTGGACCATCTAGCATTCTTGAGAAAGGAAATATCTGAAGCATTAGTTCAAGGACAGAAAACACCGGCAGAGCATGTGCAACACCTCACCGATATAGTTCAAAGAACAGAGGCAGAAATAAAAGACAATAAGAAATTTATGGAAAGAATAAATTTGGTTTTGGTGGATCTCTTTCAAATTGTAACCACCCAGTTACAAGGTTGAGGGAGAAAACTACAACTCTATTGACACCTTGACAACCTTTGTCATTGATGCCAAAGGGGGAGTAGTAGTATGAGAAAATAATCAGCAAAAGACTTATCTGCTCAGGGGGAGCTCACATATTTTTGGTAATATTTTTGGTACACGATTTTTGGATTACAATTTTTGGAATTTTCTCATGAGTGTTGCCATCAATGCTAAAGGGGGAGATTGTTGGCATATGCCCACTCCAATGTAGGTGATTGAAGGTTCTGTCATTGATGGAAACCTTACATTCCTATGACACCGGCAAGGCATTCCACCGGCACTAGCAAGATCAGACTCTACATTGGCACTCACATCACTAGCACCGGCAGCGAAAGGAAGCATACCGGCATAGAGGCCGACAGGATTTTTATTATTTATATATTTTGTTTATTATTTGTAAAATCATTGTAAGCCGACTTGGCAAGTTGTAAAATGACTTATATAAGAGAGATCATTGTAGAACATTTTGTAATAGAAGGAGATTATATTTTAGGAGAAATAAGGTAGACTTATTATGCAAATTATAGGTGAAGGGTTTATGTAAGAAGCAAAGCAGAAACCGGTACTAGATCTGGCATTATAGATGCTATCTTGAAGTAGTACAAGACACCGGATTTATATAATCCATTTTTGTAAGTCAGTGAGACTTCCTATTTTGTATTTGAGCAGTGAGCTCTAAGCAGTTGGCCTTCCTACATGTGCAGGCCCCTCTTGTAGTAGTAATATTCTCTTATTGGCCAGTAAGTGAATATTGTGGGTCACAAATCCCATCGAGGTTTTTCCCACACCGGGTTTCCTCATTAAATCCTTGTGTTATGGTGTGTTTTTCATGTGGTTATTTTTATCTCTGTTTATTGCATTACTTTTTGTTTACTGGTACATAGTATTAATATACTCTATATGTTTTAAGTTAAGAAAAATCTATAACTGGTTAGATACTCATTCACCCCCCCTCTCAGTATCTGTGGGAATCCTAACATAGAGAACATCTTTATCCATCGTTGGAGAAAAGTGAGAAAGGGTTCTCCTGCCTTTTGTTTGGTATTGCAAAGCTCTATCATAGTGACTGGGTGATGGATGTTATAGGAGTATTACTGTATAAATAGTTGGATTAATTCTTCAAAAGTTTTTATTCCCATAGGTAGACTTGAGAACCATTCCATAGCTTTCCCATCTAAACTTCTTGGGAAAAGGCGCATGAGATATGTTTGGTCATGCATAAACTCCATGCATAAAGCACAAAATTATCTCATATGATCTTGAGGGTCTGTGTCAAACTTAGGCATTTCTACTTTTGAGGGAAATGGAGGCATGTAAAGGTTTTTATCAAATGGGAATGGGCATATTGTGTCCAAAGAATATTGTTTTGGTGATTTATCCTTGTTTTCCAGTTTTTTCATCTAAGTTTGTAACGCTTGCATTTGTTTTCTTATCCTTCCCCATGGTGGCTCTTCCTCTTTAGCGACAAGGGTGTCCATGTTATAACCAGTAGGGAGTTTGGAACCTTGCTTTGCCAATTCTAGGAAATAGTCTTCTTTTTCCCTAGCCATGATGACCTTCATCATTTTTCAAAACTTTTTGTCATTTTGACATTTATGTACTTCGACCTCGGGAGGTTCAAGGAGTTCAGATTCAGTCGATGAGGAATCATTGTCAGTGGCATGATTGTTGAAGTTGTCGTGAGTGTCTCGTTTACTAGCTTCTCTTTCTTGTCTTTCCCCAGATATGGTGGGAGAGAGGGGCTGACCAAAGATTGGTAGATCATAAACTGGTATTTATGACGAGGACGGTTTATTTGAAAAGAGGTTGTCTACAAAGAATGGATTGATGTTTGATGAAAACAGTGTTTCTTTTTCTTTGTCAGTTTTGTTGCGAGAGTTTTTGGTTTGAACAAGAATTTACAACTGATGGGACCGAGAGCTAGATGTGTTGCAAAAGTCAAGATCAAATTGTAGCTAGTTGTTTGTTTAACGCAGTGATTTAAGAGAAGTAACTAAGATCTGGTCTAGTTTCAGGAATGATCTATCTTGTGTAAGACGTTATCTAGGTTAACTTAGGTTTGATAAAATGAAGTTACTAAGACTTAGTCTGGTTTCATAAATGATCTATTCTATGTAAGACGTTATCTAAGTGAATTAAATTTGATAAGTAGTTGATTGAACTAGCTGAAAGATGACCGACAAAATCATGCAACACAAATGACAGAGGTACACTATCAAGATTGTTTTATGCTCAAGAGGATGATAACCAGTTTTAGGCTCGATGTAGACTGTTTTAGATAGGTTTGACTATTCTGGACTAGCAAAATCAGAGACTTGTACGATAGGGTTTCTAAGACCGTACAATAGTATAACAGCTTCAAGAAAATAACGGTTCTATTTCATATAAATTGCTGCCTAGTACTGTACGACAAATGGGCATATCTCGGATGGCAAAGGATTCAATGTAGTTATGTCTCATACCACATAGGATTTAGCTTAAAATGATAGACTTATGGATCTTGTATGATAGAGGATTGAGCTCGAATGACAAATTAGAAGACTCATACGATGCAGAGTATATGGTGCAAGATGACAAATGATTAGGTTCGTACGACTGTTAACAGGACAGAGACAAAAATTCTGAGTTTTTTGATAGATAAGTATGACAACTAAGGATGACCGATTCTAAGGTGGACTGATTTTTTACCAAGACAGACTAGTTTTGACACGGATAGAGTTTATCACTGAGTTGCTGATTTGTTTTCTCCAGTTTTAGTATTTGAGTTTTAGTTTCAGGGGTGAAAACACAGAAAACACAGAATAAGAATAACAACTCCAATCACAGCATGCAAAACCCTATGGAAATTGGCTTAGAGAAGAAAACCTTTTCTTGTAGACTCAGGTACACACCCAATAGCTAATCAGAATACGGCCGCTAAGTTTCACGCAATGGATTCTCAACATCGTATTATTCGACTCCAAACGCTAATGGGGGTACGAAATGACAAGTATCTTGGGAGAGTTACTATCTCTCTTGCACAAAGATTATCAACCTTTCGGAGGTGAATCAAGTAGCTTTTAATTTCAATTGGATCTAGTAAGGGTTTCATTCGATACCTCGAGGTATAAACTCAATTAAGAGGTCTCTTAGCCTTGAAAACCAAGGTTCAATATACTCAAAGGTACTGAGGAGAGCTATTCCCGAGCACTGTCGTCGACTCAATTTTCATCAAATCATATTTATTTTATAGTAGGTTGGAGTACTTAGTGTTTAGTCATTCCCACTTAGGTCATTCCCCTCTCACTGGTCGTAATGGCTAAGAGTTATTACTCCTCGAGAGGGCAGGCCTGCTAAAGATGTACAAATCTCAAACAAAGAAAATGCCTCAAGGGTCTGGATTTTTTATTGTCCAGAAAAAGACAAGAGCATACTCTCCTACCTCTCAGAATTTCTTAAAAAAATGAAAGATAGATTTGTTCATTAACCAGATAGCAAGTTAGGTGCCTAAAAATTAAAGAATACACGATGTTTGGTTGATTTTCTTTAGGCAACCTGCAAAAACAACGTATCAGTAATCATTTTGTTTTTTATTCTTTAACAGGCGTATGTTTGATTGATAAATTATTTGTCAAGAAGACCTACAAACATTAAAATCCCAAGATTAGTTTCCAAAATAACATTAAAAAAATCATCAAAAGAAAATTCTAGCATGCAAACAGTAAATTAAACTAATCTATCAAGAATTTCCATTTTCTTATGACTATCCTAGTTATGACAGTTTTGATAGTACTGCACTCTGTTGTTTATAACTTTTTAACAAGAGATAATTAGGAAAATCACTTTGGTGAAACTGTGGAAAACTTGGTTTTATAGAACATATTAAAATTTTGTTTTGATCCAACAGTTCAATAAAAAGTTATACCCTTTGAACAGAGACCATTTTTTACTGTCACAAAAGAATAAGTAAAATGATAGTACTTCACTCTGTCATTCATAATGTTAAAATCCAACATCCGTAGGAAAATCTAGGACTCGAACCTAGGACCTTCCATCTGCTACTGGAGTGCTCTACCACTGAGCTACTAGTCCCTCTTGGACCAGTCCATTGTCGATCCGAGTGTGGCTTATTTCCAACACCAACAAGCCTGAATGCAAGTGCATTCCACTTTTGTAATATTATTTTACTACTGGCCATAATATAATAATATTGTGGGTATTCAATCCCACCATGGTTTTTCCCTTTTCGTGTTTCCACATAAAAATTATGGTGTTATGGTTTTGTGGTTATTTGATTTATGTTTATGCGTTATAGTTTCTATTCTTTACATCCAGTGGTTAAAGAACCAGTTTAATAAATTGGTAAATTCCAGAACACTGATTCACCCCCCTCTCAGTGTTCATCGATTCCAACAAATACTTGGTTTTGAAATTGTGATTGTTGTTCAATGCTGAAGTTCTTTTGTGATCATTGTTTTCGATGCATTGCCTTGTTTCTATGTGTTTGTGGTCCTAAGTTCAAAGCAACTTGTCCCTACTGAGTTTAGGATTTTACCCCCAGTCTAGAAACAAACTATTTATTGTGGATATATACAATTATCACCAAGCCATGGTGAGACACTACTACAATGCCTTGATATTTACACAAGGTGTTATTATGGATATGCATAGTGATGGTCAAAAAGAGAATGCCTAACATATGTACCAATAGATGGAAGAGCCAATCTATCACAAATTCCTGTTTCTAAGTTTTCACTACTTGCTTTTATTGCACCTTTTTTATCTTCTTTTTTTTCTACTTTTTTGATTTTTTTTTGTATTTTTTGCTTTTAAAATTTTTGCATTAGATAACTTAGATGTATAACTTCTTGAGGTGGATGTTATTGATAGGTTCTTCAAACCGGTCTCCTTCAAGTGTAAATAACCGATATGCCCCTTATCCATATGCTGAAATGATGACAAAGGGACCTAACCAATTAGGCTCAAATTTTCCTTTCTTCTCTCAATCTTGTTGATTGTGGGGATTCTATTTCAATACCAAATCACCAACCTAAAAAATCCTTGGCCTAACCTTGTGATTGTAACTTCTTGACATTCTTTGTTGATATACCTTCAGATGATCACAAGCATGTTGATTGTTGGCAATTGACACTCAATTGGTTGTTTTCACTATGTTGTCATTGATGGCAACATGGCAATTTGTGTACCGATAGGCACTTCACTGGCACCAACACCGGCATCAGTAGGTTGGATAGAATTCTTTGGTTATCAAAAATGCTAGCCGACATGGTTTAGAATTAGGTTATCAGTATTGGAGGCCGACATCTTTTGGATCCGGCATCGGCAATTGTTTTTGATATTCATGTATTTATGTTATCTAGCCGACATGTATGTTCATATTGTAAATATCTTTGTAAGCCAACATAAGGCATGATAAATTGTAAAGGGTATATAGGTTAGTTGGTTAGATCATTTTGATAGATGATGAGGATGATAAGAAATGGATTAATAGGAGTATAGGATGATATTATGTAATGCAAAATATATGAGAGAGATCATGTATGTGAGGATATTTATGTAAGGGGTATTCTGGTAAAGGGTTTAGGGTTTTAGACCGGAACAGACAGAGCTTAACTAGAACTATATTCAGACATAGAACATGTTATCTTTGTAGTTCAATCTTTTCTTTGGATTTTACTCTAGATTTTTATGTAGTCAATGAGGCTCCTTTTGTGATTGAGTAGTGTGCTCTAGGATATAAGCCTTCCTACATGTGTAGGCCCCTATATTTTGTAATATCTCTTCATATGGCCAATGAATTGATATTGTGGGTCACAAATCCCACCATGATTTTTCCTCTTTGATGTTTTCCATATAACATTTTGTGTGTTATGGTATCCATTTATGTGGTTGGCTTATTGGTTGCTTTACCTCTTTCAATTCTATATGTACCGGTATACCAGTTGGTGTATGCATGTTTTAATAAGGTTAAAATTGATCATTTCAGTAGAACACTAATTCACCCCCCCTTTCAGTGTTCTTAGATTCCAACAATTGGTATCAGATCCTTGTGCCTCGGAGGAAGTTTAATAGCTTGAGGAAGATCTTAAATTCAGAATCCATGGATATGGGTTTGGAAAAGCAACTTGAGATGCCACTTGAATATTATGATGTTGAAAGAATGAAAAATTTGAAGTTACAAAATGAATTGAATTCTTCTCAGGAATTCATTCTTGTCCTACAGGAGAGGTTGTCATCTATTCAAGTTAGGAGGAAGGAACTTTTGCAAAATCAGGATGATGAAGAGAAAGATGCACTTAAGGAACAGTGTCAGAAGCTGAGTCAAGAGAACATGGTCATGAGAAATGAAATGCAAGCTATAACTATGAGAATATCTAATGAGATTGAACATCAAAAGAAAAAGGAAGAAAATCTTTCTATATCTCTGAAGAATAAATTTGAAGAATGTGGTAGGTTGGTTCATGAGATTGATATGTTGAGAACTGATTTAGCACAATCCCAGAGCAATGAACAAAATATTGAGAGGAAAATAATAATTCTGAGAGATGTTCTAACTATTGTAAGTAAGTATAAAGAAAAATTCAAGATTAGTTCAGCACAGCTAGATGAGTTATTGAAGAGCCAAAGGCAAAATGGTGATTTTAGTGGACTTAGATTTGAACAAGGACAGAGTTCTGGTACTACAAATGAAGATCAAAACCATAAGGCATTGGTAAGGTAGTTTAATGCTTATAAATTTAATGGTATATGCTTTGTTTGTAATAAATTTGGTCACATGGCTAGGCAATGTAGAAATAGAGCAAATCGGAACCCTGATTCTGCTCCTGGTCAATATTCTAAATGTAATAAGTATGGTCATAAGACAAAAGATTGCAGAATGAACGTTAAGTGTTATGCATGTGGAAACATTTGGACATATGGCTAATTAGAGCAGGTCAAGCAATTATACCAGTTTTAGCAAAGCAATTCAAAAGAACAATGTTACATGTTATGCATGTAATGAGGTTGGACATATTGCTAAATTATGTAGAAGCAGAAATCCATCAGTTGGTAATGGAGGATCAAATGAGAAAGGGAAAGAAAAGGTTAAAAAAATCTTGCAAGATCATACCCAGAGATGGGTCAGGAAGACTGAAGATCAATCTACAGATGGGAATGCTCTGGTTACTTATCTAGTAGAGGAGGTTGCTCCTGCATTGGTAGGAAGCTCAACCAAAAACTAAGGCAGATGCCTTAGATGTAGGAAAATTCATGAAGATACTGCATATGCCCCGGGAAGAGGTTCTGGAAGATGTTCCAGACATTGGAGATGCTTATCCAGCATGAAGATTTTTTATCGAGATCCAATATCTTCCACCGAAAGTCATTAATTTCAATGAAAGATTAGGGTTTTTCTTGACCGATAAAAGGTTGAATTCACTTCATTTTTGATCACTTTGAATTTCTGCATTTCTGATCACTTTGCATTCAAAGAAATTCAAAGTGATTCAGAGGAAGTCTAAGGCGAATCAATGCAATCGATATCATCTTAAGAAATTTCACCAGGGATTGGAAGAGGTCTTTAGGGTTTTTCACCGGAAATGATTCACGGGTATTTATCTTCAATCATGAAAGCGGGATCATCATCTATACCTATCTTTGTTGCAAATCTGACTATTGTTGAGGTAAAGGACTGTACCAAGCCAATTTTCAAGCGATATCCACATGTTGCTATCCTGGACGATTCGGTTGGAGCTTTTTCCCATGTCCTGAAAGGAGTCATGTATGTTGAAGATACAAGAGCTTGCATCCACTATCCTATTGAGGATTTGGGAATGACCGATATCAAGAGAATCTACATGAAGGAGTTAATGGGAGATTCTGGAAAGATTAAACCTAAATACCAGCATATTGTTTAATTAGGGTTTACCGGCATTCTGGATATTTTAGAATTTGAAGATGAAATTGTTAGGTATGTTTTGAGAAGAGTGCATGGAGAGTTTATCTAGTTAGATAGACCATATAAGATTACAAAGGAATCCATTATGAAAATCAGCAGTTTACCATAGGTTGGACAACATTCAGAGAAGAAAATTTTAAATGATTAGGTTAACAAGATTACCAGCACAACATCAGACAGGAGGTCAATGAGAATCAATACTATCACCGATACAGCTATCAAATTAGGAAGCATGGTCATCAGTTACAAGGTAACACAATTAAACTGATTGAATTCTATTTCTAGCTCCTGCATTTATGCAACTTTTAAAATTATGAGGGAGAATGAGAAGATAGATCTATGTGGTTGGATGTTAGATGAACTATTGATTAAAATAGGAAAGATTAAAGGAGAAAAGAAGGAGGCATTCTGGTATGGTAACCTAATTGTCTATTTAATGTTATTTTTCATCAATGAGAATCCCGGTTTTGGTAAGAGATAATGGACATTTGATATCCCGGTAGGGAGGCAACTGAAACAGTCAATTGCTTTGTTGGTTAGTCAGAGAGATGACAAAGTATGGGGTTATTTTAAAGCATTTCAAAAGGCTAAGAATTCTAGGATGAGGGTTCCAAAGCACATTGTTGAGAAGTACTCAACTGATATATGCTTCATGGTTAAGAAATATGAAACACTCATGGAAGCAGTCAAACCCTAGAAGATTTGGATTGAGGAAATAGGTTATGAAGTTGATGCATAGATTCTTGATGCTTATACACAAATGCTAATTGATGCACTGGTAGATCAAATTGTCAAAACCTTTGGCACTACTAATCAGAAGACACAAGAGGTTAAAAATGGTTCAATCGAAAGAAAAGAGAGAAGCATGAAGGTAAGGCAAGTAAGTTTGTTGAAAAGGTTTCACAGGACATCAAAGCATTGATTGATGTTGTTCTGGAGAAAGGCAGGAAGAGAAAAGATCCAAAAATATTCATTGAGCCTATTGTAATTGAATCTGAATCTGAAGATGACACACCCTTGGCATTCAAAAGGGTAATAATGAAGAAAACTAAAAAAACTAACGTAGAGGCTAAGAAGCAACTGGTTAGGAAAGTTACTATCAGGGTACTAATATAGAAGAAAGCACCAAAAGAAACACCTTCAACCCCATCCGGCACTGGAAGAAGGAAGAAGAAAGATGACATTGATCTAGCAATTGAATCTGGTAATGTAACTATCATTCCACCAAAGACTTGTGCAGAGTTAGTTGATGAGATTACTAAAGATGGTATGTTAAAGAATGTACAGTTTTATTATGAACATTTAGAGAATGATGAACAAAGACAAGTAGAGGAAGCAATTTTATTATATTTGGATATTTATAAGAAAACCTTGATAGAAGTTGAAAACCAAATACCGGCAGAGTTATATGATATGTTAGATGCTAGAAGACTATCAGTAATGCAAGAAGACAAGCATATAAATAATCAAGATTTGTTATATGTTTGTGTTTCTATTGCTCCAGAGGAGATGGATAAGACACTCAAAGTTGCAAATAGGAAAATCTTTAACAGCAAACATAGAATAATCAGTCTTATGTTAGGAAGGGTCAATGAGATAAACAAGGAGACCAACAAGGCATGGGTTGAGTTCTTTGAAAAGAACCATGGTTTTTACGCTTCACTGAAATCTAAGACAGATATTGCAGACATCCCAGTTGAAGGAAAAGGAAGGGGTATTATGGGTACTTCACCCTCAATTTTGAAAATTATTAAGATAGTGGAAATTGAGCCCTTGGTAGATACAAATGTACAAAAAAATGTTGAGATAACGGCAAATACAGAGAGTTTAAAGGTTGATAATGTACAAGATACTAATGTTGAGGACAAAATTCCTCTGGATACAGATGTACATGATGAGGTTACAGTTCCTAGGGAGGAACTGACAGTTACTGAGACTGCACCAAGTGGCGAAGCCACCGATGCAAGTGAGGAAGCTATAAAGGTTAAATCATCAAAGGAGAAGAAAGAGGAATTCGGTAGGGAACTAATAGTGAGTCCATCATTGTTGTCAATTGGCACCTTGCACATTGAAAATAAAAGCATAACCAAGATGAGAACTCTACTAAACTCATAATGATGGCTACACAAAAAATGATGACGGAAGGATCTATGGATAAAGGTGTTATTGATCAATCTATCACTGTTTTGCATAGACTAGTCCTGGAGTGCAAGTTTGATAGAGAAGCGAGCCCATCCGGAAAGATTAAGGTAATCACTAAACATATTTCAAAGGATTTTCAAGCCTTGCAGTAGATATCAAACTAGAAAGCACTAGAGAGGTTCACACAGGCAAAGAGAGCTACATTTGATCAAATGATTGAGTCTGAAAGGAAGGAAATTAATGATAAGTTGAAATTGATAGATAATTATTTAAATAAGTGTACAAATATTTACAGAGTATGTTGTAACACAAATTTTCTTACAATTAATTTGGATAAGAGGATTAAGGAATCTCAGGAGAAAATTGCAGGTATAGCCAATTATTTTGATGGATTGAATTCATTGACTACATCCATTGATGGCCAAATTTTGGTTTTGGAAGCCCAAGTTTTTGCTCTTGAGAAATAAAAAGACAAAATCATAAGAAGAGCCAAAAGTCTTAGAGGTTTGGTGAGTCTCGGGTTGGATTCACTTAGTGTACATAAGAAGGAGTGTATAGATATGATTGGTAAGCCCACACTGATAGAGTTAAATGAGAAAGAGTCATTTGCCCATATGCTAAATGGAATTGTATCTATTTTTGGCACTTTCAAATCAGGATGGGATACCTCTCTTGAGCTTTTGGAGAAGGCCTATCTGGAAATTTTTAAATATATTAAGCTTCAGTAAGGTATTTCTGGGATATTCATTGTATAGTATCTTTCATTCTTCATCCCGATTTTGGTATTTTTTATGGCATTGATGTCAAAGGGGGAGAGATATTGATGTGAAAAAGAAAAAAGAGTTGTATACATTAGGGGGAGATATGGAGATATGGAGTATTTTTTATTATGATCATAGATGGATATTCAGCTCAAGGGGAGCAGACTTGGGATGAAACCGACAGTTGGAAACCATGACCATTTTTCACATGAGTGTTGCCATCAATGCCAAAGGGGGAGATTGTTGGCAGTTGGCACTCAATTGGTTGGTTTCACTATATTGTCATTGATGGTAACATGGCAGTTTGTTTCAGCTTCATATTTTGGGTTAGTTGTGTACCGGCAGGCCCTTCACAGACACTTCACTGGCACTGGCACTGACAGGTTGGATAGAATTATTTGGTTACCGAAAATGCTAGTCGACATGGTTTAGAATCAGGTTATCAATATTGGAGGCCGACATCTTTTGGATCCGGCATCGGCAATTATTTTTGATATATATGTATTTATGCTATCTAGCTCACATGTATATTCATATTGTAAATATTTTTGTAAGCCGACATAAGGCATGATAAATTGTAAAGGGTATAAAGGTTAGTTGGTTAGATCATTTTGATAGATGGTGAGGATGATAAGAAATGGATTAATAGGAGTATAGGATGATGTTATGTAATGTGAAATATATGAGAGAGATCATGTCGGTGAGGATATTTATGTAAGGGGTATTCCGGTAAAGGGTTTAGGGTTGAACCGGAATTGTATTCAGGCATAGAAGATGATATCTTTGCAGTTCAATCATTTTTCTGGATTCTAGTCTAGACTTGTATGTAGTCAATGAGGCTCCTTTTGTCATTGAGCAGTGTGCTCTGGGCTGTAAGCCTTCCTGCATGTCCAGGCCCCTATATTTTGTAATATCTCTTCATATGGCCAGTGAATTGATATTGTGGGTCACAAATCCCACTGTGGTTTTTCCTCTTTGAGGTTTTCCATGTATATTTATGTGTGTTATGGTATCCATTTATGTGATTGGATTATTGGTTGCTTTACTTCTTTAAATTCTATATGTATCGGTATATCGGTTGGTGTATGCATGTTTTAATAAGGTTAAAATTGATCATTCTGGTAGAACACTAATTCACCACCCCCTCTTAGTGTTCATGGATTCCAATAGTTGACGATGTCATCCAACAACTCTAACTCTTGTAGTCTGGATACCTGATAATCTTCATTTGGAATGAGTCCTTTCAATGACACGTGGAGCAAAGGTAAGTTTACCTCGATGGGAAAGATGGCTTATGATCCATAAACAATAGAATATGGTATGACTCTAGTAGGTGTATGGATGATCGTACACTATGCCCACAAGGGAGGGTTTAGTTGGATGTTCCAATCACAACCAACATCATTAATAGTTTTCTTTAGGATTTTCAGAATGGTCTTGTTTGAGGCTTCTACTTGGCCATTCCCTTGGGGATAGTAAGGTGTGAAAAACTAGTGTTGCATATGGAATTGGTCACAAAGCTCTTATACATCTTATTTCTTGAATGGTCTACCATTGTTAATGATAATGGATATGGGAATACCATAACAACAGATAAGGTGATTCAAAATGAATGAGGCTATTTGTTTATAGGTGATAGTGGTTAATGGGATAGCTTCAATCCACTTTGTAAAATACTCAATGGTTGTGATAATGAACTTGTGGCCATTTGAGGAAGGAGGATGAATCTTACCCATGAGATCAAGACCCCATTGATAGAAAGGCCATGCAGAGGTCAATGACTGTAGCTCCTATTTTTGTGTATGCATGACATTTCCATGAACTTGACACTTGTTGCACTTTCTAGCAAACTAAAAAGAATATTTCTTCATGTTCAGCCAATAGTAACCCATTCTTAAGAGTTTCTTTGCTAGAGTAGGACCATTTGAATGAGTACCACAAATACCCTCATGAATTTCTTGTAAGGTGGTTTTCAATTCATTGCATTCAAGACACCTAAGGACAGTACCATCAAGACCTCATCGGTAAAGTGTCTCAACCATTTAAGGTATATTGGGTTGTTTGATGAATAAAGTTGCATTTTTGGTTTGGTGATAGATCGAGTGGAAGGGTATTCTCTTTCAAATAGGTGTAGATCACCCCATAGGTCGAGGAATTAGGGCCAATTAGATTGAAAAAAATTTGGGAATTAGGATCATTATATGAGGGGATAAACAATTGTTCCACCAAGATTTCATAACAATGTTGTTTTTCAAGAATCTATATAAGTGAAGCAATGGTGGTCATGGCATCTGCAGCTTTGTTGTCCAAGGGTCGTGGCATCTATAACTTTGTTGTCCAGTCTTGGAATTTGTTCAAACTTGATTGCAACAAATTATTTCTTGAAGTCATCTACCATTCTCTTGTATGGCATCAGCTTCTCATCCCTTGTTTGGTAGTCATCATTGACTTGATTGATGACTAGTTCAGAGTCTCCATATAACTATAATTTTGTGATGTTCCATTCCACTACCACCTTGATACCAGTGACTAATGCTTCATATTCATATACATTGTTGGTACAAGGGAACATCAACCTTTAAGACTTTGTAATTGTGTGTCCTTGAGGAGTAACGAATAAGATCCTAATGTTTGGCCCATGTTGAGTATAAGACCCATCAAAGTACAGTTTCCATGGATGTGTTGTAATGTTGAGAACATCTATATCTGGGAATTCAATATGCATGGGATGATCATCTTGCAATGGTGCTTCATCTAACTGATTTGTTATCACTTGTCCTTTGATTACTCTTCCATCCACGTACTGAATGTCAAATTCACTCAATATCATCATCCATTTTTCTACTCTTCCTGTCAATGTTGCTTTGTTGAGAAGATACTTGAGTGGATCAATCATGGCTATCAACTCAACTATATGGGTTAACATGTAGTGCCACAATTTCTGAGAAGCAAACACTAATGCTCAGTAGGCTCTTTCAATGAATGTGTAGTTGAATTCATAACTAGTCAGTGTCTTGTTGATATAATAAATGGCTCTTTCTTTTCCTGTTGAATCTTCTTGTGCTAGCAAAGCTCCCAATGATACCTCGATGGCTAAAATGTAGCATAGGAGTGACTTCCCTTCAATTGGTGACATAAAGATAGGTAGATTAATCAAGTATTGTTTGAATTAATTGAAGGCTTCTTCACATTTCTCATCCCACTTGAAAGGAATATTATTGCGTAACAAATGAGTAAATGTGTGGCATGTTGCAAGGTGTGTTCTCTTGGTCTCTATGCAGAAAAAAAATTGTGTTTATGACATGGCTTAACCTCCTTCTATGGATTCTATAAGTCTAGCAGTTGTATCAAGCATTGACAGATCGATCTTTTGGTGTAATGACAACCAATCCCAACAATTAGTATTAGAGTTGGGTCATGGGTTCAAACCCCACTTGTCCTGAGGGGGCTATTATTGCAAGGTGTGTGGCCTTGGTCTCTATGTAGCAAAAGCAATGTGCTTGCAACATGGCTTAAGTACCTCCCGTGGATTCCATAAGTCTAGTGGTTGTATCAATTAAATGAATAAATTTAATCACATAAATCTGTCTAGTTTAATTAAATGAATATTTGCTATTTATTTGATTAAAAATACACTAAGCCATCAGTTAATTAAATTAATATTTAATTAATTCATCTTCAAACATTCTCCTATTAATTAAATAAATTATTCAATTTATTTTAATTAATTCATTATACCAAATTCACAATCAATTAAATGAATAAATCATATTTATTTCATTTAATCCCCTATTCCTGTTTTAAACAAATTAAATAAAACATTTATTTAAATCATTTATCCCCCCCACTTGCATTTTCCTACAAATGCAACTTGTACCTATTTATTGAAATAAATGAATTTTATTTTAATAAAATCCTATTTTCCCTCACCCACCAAATCCACTTGCAATCCTAACCCCCTTCTAGATTCTTCTAAGCCCTTCCTAATTAGCCTAATCCATCCCCTAATTATTGTCACATTCCTAAGCAACTTGGAGTCACTTCTCAAAGACTTCAAAGTCTTTGAAAAGCATTTAATGCTTTGTGTGTTCAACAATTTAACCTCCAAAGTCTTCTAAAACCACTAATGGCTCTTACATGACCATTTATGGCTCTTACATAACCATTTATGGTTATTTCAACTTGCACTCATGTGTCTCTTCAAGCATTTATTGCTTTGACCATGGTTATCACTTTTGCCTTTGCACAAGAGTTTATCCATTGGATAAAAGCTTTATTTTTTGAATAAAGAATTTATTCATTCAACTAACCTTGACCCTAACCCCCAAGTTAACTCCCAGGTCATGTCAAGCATTTAATGCTTATTCCCTCTCCTCTCAACCTATCTCACATTGACACTTGTCAACCAGGGATTGGGTTGAAAGCCCTCACATGGATCTCAAATCATTCAATCCTGACCCTTGTTGAGATTACTCAATCTCAACCATCCATTGCTCCATTTTTCCTATAAATAGAGCTCGCATTCCTCATTTTCAAATCCTCAAGCCTCAAGCATCCTAAAAACTTATATGCATTTAAGCTATAGATATTTTAAGAGAGCATTTTACCATAATCAACTAATATCTTGTCATTTGGGATAAAATAAATCATTTTAGTATCAATAGCATAGTATTAGCTTTTTTATTCATATTTAGAGCAAATACTTCAATCTAAAACCTCCATAAGCATCCATAGTGCAAAAAGCTGTTGAGAGCTACACTATTTTGGAACTTGGAGAGGAGAGGAACAAGGGAGAAGAAACCAAGAGTATGTTAGGAGGCATTTGGAGATGCCTCATTATATTTACCTTCTTAGTTAGATATTTTATCATGCTTTTGATATCTCTTTTGATATGCTTGTGTAGGAAAGTATTTTGTTTGTGATTTCTGACACTAACGATTTGCCTTTTCTTCTTGTTTGTGTCTTGATATCATTGACTAACCTTCCCTTTTTGCAGAGCATCACTAACCGATGGTGATGGGTAGCTCAATAGTTGATATGATTGTACCTGTCAAGGGGGTATTCTCATGATAACTACACTTTAAATTATCTTCTTTTTTTTGTATTTTTCATATTTTCTCTAAAAAATAAACAACAAAGGATAGATCAGAGAAACAAGGAAATAACAATGAAATTGATACAATAACAACTGAATGATCCACTTTATTGGTATTTTGTTATCCTAATATTATCAAAACCACTAAATCAACATTTAAATGACAAAATCCAAAAAATATATAAAGTCAGACAACTTTACACACCAATAGAAATGAATATCACCAAACCAATAATCAACTTATCAATTCAATCCTCATATACCATTTGCATGTGCAATATGATTCATAAAATAATAAAAAAATCCCAAAGAACTAGTTGTTGATTCAAATGATAGAAGTTACCAGACCTCAAAGAACACAAACACATAGAACACACAAGTAGATCAGGCAATCCATAAGCTACTTTTTCTATTAAACTCCAAAGAGTATCACAAAATCTTCTAAACTCATAAAACTATGCATAAAAAATCTCTAATAGAATCTCTAAAATGGACCTCAAATCATCAATTCACGGACCCTTACAATGAAATAAATCCTCCAATTTATAGAGTTTTTGGTCCTACTTTCTAGGAAATAAACCTATTTAAATTAAGCACTACAAAAGAAAGGAGTCCTAGTTGACATGCAAGTCTCTTCCTTTAACTCCAGTTAACTACTACGAAACTGCAACTGGGTGACCATTATGAAAACGGTGCTGCGTGAACCAACACTTTGTAATCTTGCCAAAATTTTCTCAATAATTGAAATGCGTGTTGGAGCAGAAGGTAAAGTCCCAGTATTAGTGATAGCCAAAACTCTCAAGAAAATACAATGCTATCATTAGAAACTATATTTTTATCTTTTACTTTTTTTTTAAGTTCTTATAGTTACTAATGAAGCATACAACTATCTCAGCAGGAGGATAAGAAACATACTTGATTCTAAACTTGAACTTCTTCAAAACCTCCTTCACCTTCTTTTGCCTATCTACCAACTTGTCTATCATTCCTTCAGCCTATTGACATTGAGACACCAAATATGTATATATGTCCATTAACTCAACATTGAACTCAACACTGGATGCAAAATAATGTGTTGCATATGAGTCCTACTGATTGAGTACATTGTCTCCTTCCAAATGCCCATTACTAATAATACCATGTCCAAAATACATAACAAATTTTCTACAAAATTCTCATATCTTCCTATCAAACCAAGTAGAGGAGGATGTGTCTCCATCATCTTCTTTCTACATTGTTGAAGTATTTCAACCTTTAATTCTAATATGAATATATAGGACTGCAAGTTCCCAATACTATCCCCCCCTAATAGATCTTCCCTCATTATGATATCTTCTCCAAGTACCAATATTTCATATTGTTTAGCAAAAATCTTGAGCTTTCACTCCCACTATTGAGAATATGAAACTAACACTCCTTCTATTTGTAAGGCTTCCATGTATATTGCCATGGTATTTTGTAAAAACATTCTAATTTTAGAAGCATTATCTTGTGCCCATATTTTTACTATTGCAGTCACCTTTCTTATCTTAATGAATATTCTCATATCACCCTTTGAAAGCGATGAAACCGAAGGCAAAGTGTCATCCACACATGAGTCCAATCGTTTACCCATCTCTACAAGTAACTATTTATACTGCTCCAATTGTGCTTTAATCTCTGACTGAGAACTATGTTCCTTTTCAATTCTGCTTCTTACTGCACTGGTAGCAAACTCCAAGGCATCTAACTCTCCCCACTTGGTCTACTTACTCAATCTAACCTGTGAAACCTAGTATTTCAGGGATCTTTCCCCTTCAACTTGTATAGGAGTTGCAATATCAAGAACCACTTCACTAGAACCTACTCTAGACAAATAATGTATTGTCTTTGCCTTCTTCATTTTCCTTGGCTCTTGAGTGATTGCTTGTTGTAAGGTTAGGTTTGGCAGCCCCACTTTCTACTTCTTCTCAAAGGTGAAACTTAACCATTGTGGTGTGTCTTCATCCTTATCACCTTTTTGTGCTATGATCTCTGCAGTCACCTTGTGTGCCTTTCATAACTACTCATCTTCTTTATCTTTCTCTCCCTCTTGATCTGTATCCTTATCCCCTTCTTCAACTTGTCATTGTTCCTATTTAGGAATTTGGACTTCTTGGGTTCGAGGAATTTGTTGAGTTAGATTTTCTTGAAGAGCACTATCAACATCAGGTCGTTATTGCTGAAGTTCTTCTAACTTTTCATTTACTTTCTCTCCAAAATCCTTCTTGGTTTCTTCTTTTTGTTTCAGTCCTCCTTCACCTGCTATTCCCTTAAAAAAAATATCTTGGTCTTCAAGGGTTAAGACAAATATCTCATCATGTTCTTTATCAAGTTCATCTTATTGTTTCTCTTTGTTAGTCATCTACTCTCCTTGTATATTCCACTCATCCACCTCCATATGATATACTTGTTCTTGCTCAGGCACCTATGACTGCTTCTCAAGTTGAGTGAGTTTCTTTCTTTTCATTTTCTCAACATTCTTCTATTCCAAATGCATGATAGGTTGTTGATCCTCCTCATCAAAGTCAAACTCAATATTATGAATAGTCACCCTTTCAGTGGTAGGAGTTATTATAGGTGCAACCTTATGTACTAATGGGGGTGGTGTTGGTATTGATGTTGTTGTAGCAGTTGTAGCAGTGGGTGTCAACACCAACATTGTTACAAAAGTTGTAGTAGTTGGTGATGTAATAATAGGTTCATGTGTCATTGTAGTAGGAAGAGGTTGAGTTAATGTTGTTGTTGTGTCAGGAGTAGGTTGATTTGATATGGACATTCCTTCATCAATCCTTCCCTATTCACCTGTGTCTATGACACCTTCCCTCAGTACCTTTTCAATAGCAACCCTAGTGGGATGTATTTATGCCTGTGGTATAGATCCCAATCCTTCCCTTATCCCAAGGTCCACTACTTTCTTTAACAACTCAACCTTTTGCATATGTTTCTTTACTTGTTCCATAAGCTCCTCTTCTATTGGTGGAGGCATAGAGGCTTCATCAGGTTCTGTAGATGTGTTATTCCTAGAACTAGACCTCATTCTTAAAGTGTACTCCTTGTGTACCTTAGACTAAGGATTATTTGTGGCTAGTCCTTTTTGTTTCCCCTTTGAGGTACTAGGCCTAATCCTCAAACTCAACCATTGCTTAGTTCTTTTCATTACCTTTTGTATTATTGTATTTGTGTCTACCTCTTCCTATCTTGACAATCTCACTAGGGAAGTGGCTTCTTATCAATTCCTTGCTCCTTGTACACTAGGTCTAATAGTTCACCATCATCCCTTAATCCCTTAGGGAGATTTGTTTCTATTTCAAAATCCCTTATTGTGGTATTGTAAGCCGATAATAACTCTTCTCCCTAACCTCAAAACTATCCTGAAGGTTAGCCCAAAAATCTTCCAACTCAAGTTTATGTATCTCATATTCTTTAGGAATCATTAATTCCAGTTTATCATAGGGATCATAAAACTCTCGAGCATAATCAAATTCTTTCAATTATAAATCCTGTAATTCTTGCTCGGTTGCCTTAGCTTCTTGTATTTTTTAGCAAGAAAAGTATCCAATTGTTAGAAAAAAATCAATACCTAGTTTGTGCTTTGAAGATAACAATGATTTTAATCTGACCATATTCTTTACATACTCCAAAAGTATAACCATGTTACTACAATACCTGGGCAACAGCATTGGATTTATTGTAAACCCACTAACTCTAATATATGTAGATCGATGGTTCTATAGGAACCAACATCCCCATTGTTTAATTACTACCATGGCTTTTTGACTTATTCTATAACCTATATCACTAGTGAGTTTTATAATTATCAGGAATATAAAGGCATCATTTACCCTCTTAAAATATAACCTAGCTTGAGACAAAGGGAGTTGCATATAGTATTCCCATACTCTCTTTTGTTTTTCTCCTACCTTGAGTTTCCCTTTAGTTTGCAACCCTGGGAACTGTCCTGCTCGCGTTGCTACCCAAATGACATATGATGTGAAAATGAACCTCTTTGTTTTGTGCACATTCACCAACTGATTATGTATGTTGTCTGACAAGATTTGAGACAAGTCATAATATTGCTTACCAATCAATATGGTGGTCATGTACTGGAACATCCACGAGTGGAAGTGGCGATAGTCAGGTTTCTCAAATGCCTTATTCAACATTATTATCAAATCCCATTGTGGCTCTTTGAAGTCAGCCCATAGTATGTCATTAGCTTTCAAACCTATTTTCCTTTCTTCTTTCAACTAATTTTCATTCATATGTTTCTTACAATTAGATGTATCATCATCCCAAATTTTCAAATCTTCCTCCTCAATAGTCAGTAGTACTTCATCACTAGTAGGAATGCCAAACACCAAACTAAGCATGTCAACAGATAAATCAATTACTATTTGTCCCTTGTCATCTACACACCTTCTGGTATCAGGATCATAGAATTAGGTGGAAGTCATGATAAATTGAGGGGCTTGAATTGATTGTGGAAACATTGTTGCCTCCACTAGCCTAGATCTTTTAATCCTCCTATGAGGAGCATCCAACTTTGGTTGTGCTATTTGTTTTGTAATGTTTTCCAACTATATATGACCCACTTCTATCTCTTTCACCCATTTTATTCTATCATCCAATTTGGATGCATATGTTTGTCCCTGGTACTGGTATTTTATTGTGATAGGTACCTTATATGTTTGTCCCTGGTACTGGTATTTTATTGTGATAGGTACCTTATCTAGTCCTTAACCTTCTTGTTGGATAACAGTTCCATTTAATTACTTTGACTTGCAAAAAGACCCGCAAGTCAGCTATGATATTGTCAGGAATATCAATTTTCACAACACACTTTGAGACTCCGAGGTTCAAAGGTTTTGAGGTGAAAATGAGATAAAAGACTACAAAGTCCAGAACTCTGGGGTTCCAGGGTTGTCAAAAAACTCAATAGTTGAATTTTGGAACTCCGGGGTTCTAGGGTTTTGAGGTGTAAGACCTTGGGGGAGAAAATGGATCGTGGGACTTCGGAGTTCCAAAGTTCCAGAATGGATGAAATGGACAGTGAAAAGATAACTTGAAACTCTGGGGTTCTAGGATGAAATAAAGTTTATTGGATGGATTATCATGTGACTCTGAGAGTCTGAAGTTCCGAGATGGAATGGAAAGTGGTTATGGAATGAACTTCGAAATCCCAGAGCTTCGAGGTTCTGAGGTTCAAATTTCGGACAAGACAAAGGACCTCAAGATTTTTGGGACCCAGAATCCCAAACCTAGGGTACGCGAAAAACTCAAACACACAACAACCTAAAAAAAACCTAAAAAGAAAATAAAATCTAAACTACGAAAACCATAAATTTAAACTACCAAAACATGAAAACCGAAAAGAAATCCACCAACCTGGCAGAAGAAAAACACGCGAAACTCACAGACACTGATGCATGAACTCAAGAGGTTGGAGCTAAGAAACTCGAAAGCTTGAATGCATAAATGAACCTCAAACAATTCATTTTCACTATTTATAGCTCCTCGCAAGTCGTCCATATAAAAGGAACTAAAAACAACCTTGGGAGGTCGGGGTTCCATAATTCCAAGGTGGACAAACAAAAGAACACAAACACACCTTGGGACTCCGGGGTTCTGGAGTTCCAAGGTGAAACCCAAAACAAAACCTCAGGAGTCTGGAATTCTGAACTTCCAAGATTGACAAACAAAAGAACAAAGAACTCAGGACCTCGGGGTTTAGGGGTTCCAAGGTCCAACCAAAAAAAGAAAAAACAAACAAGGCAAAGAGCACACTTCAGAACTTTAGGGTTCCAAGGTAGAACTCAAAACAAAGAAAAGGACACTCTAGAACTCCGAGACTCCAGGGTTCCAAGATGTACAAAGCAAAAAAAACTAAAAAAGACAAAGAAAAAGACTAAAGCAAAAGGGGACCCATATCTTCAAGGCAAGGAAAATGATGGGACTAGATATGCAAGGCATAATAGTACCAAGGGTAAAGAGTTGTCCGGTTGGTCAAAATCAAAAGTGGTAAGGGTCATGATGGAAACGTTGTCATGGGGTTCAATACCAAGATTTAGGTATATGATGTTACTCTCCTCAAAATTGTCTATCTCACTCAGTATCTGATTGTCCTCACTAGAGTCATCAATATGTTATGACTCAAGTTAAAATGGTCTAGACCCCGAGATTTGTCCTTCATAGAGTACCAATGCATATGTTTGGATTACATCAAAGTCTTTCTCTTCACAGGACCATTCAAAAAGTGAAAGTGAATCCCACTCCCATTCATTTGAGTCTGTTTCAGAACTAGCTTGCAATCTATGGATTTGTTCATAGATATTTTGGGTAGCTTCCTCTCTTTTGATGGAAAGTTCTTCTTGTTTTCGATTATCCTCTTCCTCTTGTTGCTTGTGGACTACTTCTTGTTCTTCTTCTTGTTGAACTGCTTGTTGTTGTTGTTGTTGTTGTTTAGATGTTATTTTCTTGTCTTGTCTAGGAAACAATTTGTCTTGTCCAAAACCTAGTCCTGACTTGTCTTTAGAATTTTGAGAAGGCAGTTGTATAGGTTCTAGAATACCTTATTTTCTTTTGCCTATAGGACCATTTCCACCGTATCCCATTCTTTACAAGATATGAAATCCTTTTCCATATTGCTCTGTTGGTATCTTGGCATTGTTTATTTCTTGTTGGTATTTATCTTCATCTTTGTATAGCCACTGTAGGATGTCTTTGTCATCACTTTCATTAGCTAGAGTACCTACTTTTACGAATGCACCATAAAAAATCTTAACTAGCTGGGAAGTTTGTTGTTTTGATGTTGATGGTTTCCCATATGATTTTGGAGAAACTGGTAGTTTTGAGAGGAATAAGGAATGATCAAAAGAATATTCTCCCATACCTTTATCTTTCAGCTGAATATTTTTCTCAAAATCTATTGACAAAGAGTTTAGTTGGCTCTCATTACTTGAAGAAGTAGAACCGAGAGCTTCCTTGTTATGTGGTACAAAGACATCTTGAACTATCTTGAGGTTGTTGCAGTATTTGATGGGATTAGAATCTGTTGAGATTGAGATTTCATGTCCATTGTAAGGGAATTTCAAATGTTGGTGGTATGTCGATGGTATTGCTTGCATTTCATGGATCCAAGGTTGCCCCAAAAGTGTGTTATAGGACAAGTCTATATCTAGGACTTGGTAGATTGTATCCTTTTGAATTGGTCCCACTTTGATTGGCAACACCACTAATCCTTTAGAGGATATTGGATCTATTGCATTTTCAAAAAATTCTAATGCATGGATAAGATTTAAGGTACATATATTTAAACCGGCTCCATCTATTAAAACACATTTGACTCGATGCTTATAGATTAGGACTTCAATATGTAATGTAGAATTATGTGGATGAAGCAAAGATACATCATCATTTTCTAAAAATGATAGATAGTGAGGCATGGTTAAATGCCCCACCATGTCTTGGAATTTAGATATATCTAAATCATTAGGTATGGTGGTGTCTACTAGAGCCCTTTCTAGAATATCGATGTGTGCAAGTGAGATCTTAATAATCTCTAGTATCGATATCTGCATCGGTTTTTTTTGCAATTGATCCACTATGTTATATTTATTTGAAGGAGAAGTGGATGTTTTAGATGTGGTTCCTTTCAATATGAATTTAGATTGACCCCTTGTGGTCACATTTGCTGGCGCTTTTTCTGATTTTTCTTTGATTTTGATGACATTGGTTTGGTTCTCTGATTCTGAAATACGATTGATCACATTGCCATAGATGTAATTTAATTTACTCTCTTTACTTTTTAATGAAGAGGGTTCTCCTTTTTCATAATTAGGAAGAGGATATTTAAAGGCTCCATGAGTATCATTTGTTTTATGTCCTTCCACCATTATGTCACCTCTATCTATCAAGTCTTGAACTAAATGTTTATATTTTTTATAGTCATTTGTTCTATGACCTTTGCTTCTATGGAAATCACAATAATGTGCATCATTCCACCATGTTGGTTTGACTTTTGGTTCAAAATTTCATGTATTTGGTAACATTATGAGTTTGTTTGCAAGAAGCTCTTTGAACATTGATTCGAGTGATTGCCCCAAAGGTTTAAATTTCCTTCGATATGGTGGAGGGGGTGGTTTAGATATGTTGTTGTCTTGATTATTTGTGGGTGTAGTACCTGATGTTGAATACAAGATGCCACTAAGAGGGCGGGTGAATCAGTGGTTTCCAAACTTTAACCTTTTACTCCTAAGTGTGTGTATACTGGTTAGCAGATCTAACACAAAGCAAACATGTCAGTGAGATAGGAGAGAACATCAATATTCAAGCACGCACAAAAGGGCATATCACACAACACCAGATATATGAGGAAAACCCAACATGGGAAAAACCTTAGCAATAAATACTACTAGAGTCTACTACTCCAATCCATCCTCACACTAAAAGAATGGTTACAACATTTAGGGCACCAACCCAAGGAGCACCACCTCTGCTTTAGGGCACCAACCCAAGGAGCACCAACCCCTGATTTAGGGTACCAACCCAAGGAGCACCAACCCTTGCATACCCCTAATTTAGGGTACCAACCCAAGGAGCCCCAACCCTTGATTTAGGGTACCAGCCCAAGGAGCACCAACCCTTGCATTGAGCTCCAACTCATTGATTACAATGTCATATAGAAATATAAAAGTAATACCTAGTTACAAATGTGTTATGTAACCTCTGCAATCTTTCTTTCGATTCTACTCTTCTCAACCGATCATACATATGTGTTTTGTAACCTCTACAATCTTTCTTCCAGTTCTACTCTTCTCAACTGATCTACCTCTGCTCTGCGCTCTGTTGGTTCTCTTCTCACTTAGATCCTCCTCTCCTTCACTCTCTGTTGCAACCTTACCGATTCAAGCTCTACCTCTTCTTTGTCAGTACTCTATTATGTCAGATACATTGCTCCTTACCACCACCGGTACTTCTTCACTCTGATCTCTACTTGTTTTCTCCTTACTGGTCAAGCTCTGCTTAAGTCTTTCCTTGTTGGATCTTCATCAACACTCCCACTACACTACAACACCTTCTCTGCCTTTCTGCAGGTTCTAGCACCACCAGTTTACACCACTGCAAATTACTTTGTAGTTTACCAGTTACTCTGACCTTGCCGGTTAAGCCTCTGCTAAACCCTAGTCTCACTGGTTGCACCTCCAACACACAATCTCTATGATCTTCGATGGAGTCTTTGATGAGTTGGCTCCCTACTGCACTTTCACACTTTAATCTTCAACATGTGGCACCTTAATCATCTGGCATCATCAACTCATCTTCGATCTTCAGTCGCCATATTTATACCTGAGTTTTCCCGCCATGACCAACATTCAAATCTCTGGCGCGCTAGGATTGCTTCATCAATCATGAGGCAAATCAAATCATATCAGATCTCTTCTCATAGATAGTCAACCTACAACCGATCACCCATCACCACCAATCACATTGCATCTAGAACACATTTGCTATTTTTAGCAAACACGACATCTTTTTCAATTTGCACTTGTCAAACACCATGAAGTGATCATGCAGTTAGCCTCACCTACCCTAATCAACACCTAGACACACTACATCACTCATGATGCCAACGAATCAAATCTATGTCCTCTGATAAATCTTGAACCGCAACCTTCTGCTCTCAACCTGTGATATTCGCTATTGATATTAATGTTGACCTATCACCAACTACCTCACCGACAATGCATGGTCCATTTGTTTGACACCTGGACTCCATGTGGTGTCTCTATTAGCATGCACCTTAGCTCACTCTATTGGCCAGACTCTGTCACCGACAAACACACAACTAGGTTCATCTATCACTTCTCTAACCCTATCGATTATACCCTAACTGGTCAACCTTCAAGCCTACACTTGGCAGATCTAATGGTGGAACACCTTTGTCGGTCACCAAACATGCCAATCCACAACATGCACATCTTCATCAAATGGGAGCCTTTTACTTTTTCTCTTTTGCTCACTTACTAGTAACCACCTTGATGGCACCATGTAATCAACCTTCAATAGTCTCCATATGTCTACATCTACAATCTGATTGCACTCTCTATCTACAGTTGCTCAACCTTGCCTTCTTCTTCATCAGCCTAGACATCATCTCAACTAGTTTGTCAAAGTGACAAACCCATCACTTTTTTACTCCTCCTTTTCTATCTTGATGGCACAACATGCCAACACTTGCTGATCTAGTACACATCTCTGATTTTATGCACTTGAGGCTTCCTTGTGTTTCACTGGTTGATCCGGTGTGAGATTTCAATCATCTACCTTTGATATCTCTGACTTATCCCAGACCATTATCACTTACCGATGGGAGAGGATCTTAATCATCTACTTCTGACATTGTACCAATATGTCTTAGTTGACATTCATCAGATACATCTTCAATCAGACACACTCACAAACTATGATATCATCTTCATTTGGTGGGAGTCATGTTGATTGACATCCAATTGCATACCGTCTCTACACTTCTACATTATCTCACCTTGCATTCTAACAGGTCACATGCTTGGCGATTGGCAACCATACACTTCCAACATATCACTTACCGATTTTTATACCATATTGGTCTCCAGTCCTTATGTCTTCAACACAAGTCAACACTAACTTGTTTACCAGTGACTCTTATGACCACAATGTAGATTGACATTCTCTTCCTTACCATTGACAAGCTATATCAGTAACCTTCTATATTAGTTGACATCAATGACACCATTTCTAGTTGACATCAATGACAACAATACACTTCAATCTCTCATATCGGTTGCCATGCTATATCAGTTGACATCAATGACAACACAATGCCAACACCTGATAAATTTAAGATTGGTTGTTTTGGTTTCAGGTTAAGTGCATCAACCACACCATCATTAAAAATGTTTTTGTTTCTTATCTATAATTTTGGTTTATCATTGATGTTATTATTGTTGGAAGGACTTTCTCCCTCTTTGTAGAGTTTCAATACTCCTCTTTTAACCAAAGTCTCCTCAATCTTTAGACCATTTTCAATCAGCTTTTGAAAACTTGGTGAACATTGTAATTGGAGTCTATAACATTTCACTGTTCAGAGTATCGATGAAAATATCCATCTTTTTTCTCTCAGGCCCAAGATGAGGATACCTAGAAAACAACTGTCTACATCTTTGCAAGAAGGCAAGGAATGATTCACCATTTTTCTATTTTGTGTTGCATAGGTCAAGCATGGTTACTTCGTGTTGAATATTTTATGAGTATTGAGATACAAACTTGTCTACTAGCTCTTTGAATGTCTTGATACCTAGTGGAATTTTTGAGAACCATTCCATGGTTTGTCCACCCAAGCTTCTTGGAAATAGCCTCATTAGATAGGTTTCATCATGTGCGAATTTCATACTCATTGTGCAAAATTCTCATACATGATCTTGTGGATCAGTTTTTCCATTGTATTTATCATATTTGGGAAATTCGCAATTGGGTGGAAAAGGTACCATGTTCAAATTCCGGTCAAATGGATAGGGGCAAATGTCTTCCCATGGATACCTCTTCGTTGTTCCCTTTTGCATGTATTGAATTTTTTGTGTTAATGTATTTAATGGATTGTTATCATTAGCCCTTATCTTAGTTTCTATTTTCTTTGGATCTTCTTTTAGCTTCGTTATATCAAAATCAACAAGTAATTTAGCACCTTGACTTGCCAACATAAGAAAATATTTCTCTCTATCAGTTTCTATAACCTTTTCCATAAATTTGTGGAATTTGGGATCTTGTTGAGCCTCTTGAATTAGTTCATCCGTTATTTATTCTATCTCGATATCTTGATACTTATGAAAAGGACTTTCTTCTCTTTCCTTTTCTTTAAGTTTCAGTTTTTAAGATCTTGTCACTATGGGCATGCAAGTGATTAAGATTATTTAAACTTTTATCTTTGTTGTGAGTGCTAATTTGACATGAGATACCTAAGTCAAAATAGGAAAATATCCTTCCTATTGATGATACTTAGTTAATATGATTTGCAGTGTTTGTTTTGTGATAAAGGATGATAGATCCTAATAGTGAAACTTTGCTGAAAATCATAGACTAGATTGATAATTGAGCACTTAAGTTGTTTGATCTAAGTTTATATTAAATTGTTACACTTGCAATAATCGAACTTCTTTAAGCTTAAAACTGGTGTTCTGATGAAAAGAAGTTCAACTCCAAAAAGGGTATCCGAAAGTGATTCTAGTTTTTTGAGAAATTTCTAATATCTCTCTGAATGAGGTGTTAACAGGTGTATGCACTAAAAGATATCATCTTGATGTACTGATTTGTTTCATTAATGTGCTATGTTGTCCTTTGGATGCATTGAGTTGTCCTATATATGCACTAAATTGGGACTAATTGGATTATTTTGACAATGTTGAAAGTTAAAAAATTGTATTTCTTTGATGCCATATTGTGAGAACTATATGCGATTTTGTACTACCCCTATGCGCTATAATATTGTCTCTATGTGTCGCACTGAGACCTCTATGCGCTATCAGACTGTGTAAATGTGCTATGCTGCCCTAAAGTTGAAATTTTCTAATAGTTAAAATTTGTTTCAAACTGAGGACTCTCTGGTTTTCTATGCTCTATTGTGTACACTAGATGTGCTAAAATATGATGTCAATGCATTGTTCTATTATACTAATGCTCTAAACTACTATGTAATTGAACATTTTGATAGTTTGACTAGATTTGAATGAAAATTATAAATGTTTCAATGGGTGATTTTTGAACAGAGATTTCAAACAAATAAGCAAGTAATAAAATAGTTGGTTCACCCTATAAACTAAACAATAAGTGTATGTTAGAGGATATTTTCAAATCCAATTGATTTTCACTATTTTTGAACAATAAAAACACATTAGTTATACTCTTCTATTCTCAAGGGTCATTAATAATACCATAGCCCACATCTTGGAACTCCATCAATAAAACAACCTTGTCACACCCGAGGGTGCGATCTTTTTTTTGCCTTTTTCTAGAAGTTGAACCAAAGAGAATTTCTTCTCAATTGGATCATTTTCTTGGGAGCCTTATGGTGAGTGTCTTGGGGGCAAATCATTCCCCTCCCTTGCACTATGATATTACAATGTTTGGATAACTGACTCATTTTGGCTTCTACACTTATAGTTCATAGTAAGGGTTTTGTTCAGTGCATCAATGATAAACTCCCTCAAGAGGCCTCCAACCTTTAGAACAAAGGCTTTTCACATCATAAAGATATTGGGGGAGGGCTATCAATGCACACTACCATTGGATGTGATTTTCATCACAATCCACATTTGATAATAGTGGGTTGGAGTACTTGGCATTAGTCGTTCCCAGTTAGGTAATCCTCCTCTACCGATCTTATGGGCTTCCCAGGAGGGTAGAACTTCAAAAGTATTTATCCTATTTACAAAAAAGGAAATAGTGAGTTTGCCTTTTAATCACCCAATTAAGGGGAGAGAATACACCTATCACTCTACAAGCAAAGCATACATGGGGTTCATTTATTTTGTAATTAAACTAGATGCCTAATTTAACCAAAGGAAATAAATCAAAGCCCTGCAAGCATTCATTAGTAGTTTTAGATCTTGTCTTTGACAACGTATTATTTTAGAATTCTGATCTTTGACAGCATGTAAGGTACCTATAAAATAAAAAAAATACATATTAGTCTTAGATTTTTAATTTTTTGCAAACAAAGACTAATACGCTAAAACGGAGTATGAATGCACTAAAACATTAAGTGTATGTGCTAGTAAAAGCAATAAAAGTGCTACAAGAAAAGAAAGACAAAAAATAAGATTAATCTTATGGATGCACAAAAATGTGAGATATATGTGTTGTTCTGGACTGTCATTGTGTTGAAACAGAGCTCTTATGCATCAATATATTGTGACTAAAGTGGTAATACTCACTTCTGATATGCTAATCTAGGTCTCCATGAGAATATTTCAACAAAACTACAAGAAAATATTAAAAATGGGGCTAGGCCCCATGGTGGGTGCCAAAAAATGGGTGCAAGAATATGTGTCAACTAGTTAATAATAGCATAAATGACACACCAATGAAAAATTACATTAAGAAATTTAAACAATTAAGAAAAAGATTAAAAAAACTCCCCAATTGCATTCCATTGTTCTCTATCTCCAAGGATTCTTCAGGTCATGCATGCTATCAGATCATTGAGCACTTGACTCTCAGAATGACAACCTAAAGAACAAGTGTTATTTAAATGCAACAATTACTTCCTACACTACATGATTATGATCTATGATGATATGAAATTGAAAGATATGTGATAGTAACAATGTTGCTACAATTGATCTATGCTAATGAAAATACTATGTCATGACAATGATATGCTTGCTAAAATGCTTCTAAATGCTTGATAAATCTAAAATGCTTAAATTCTTGAATTCAAAATGATAGCATGGACGTGCAAAATTATGGATCCTTTCATGAATGAAAGAGGGGATTATTTATAGATTTTCCAAGGCATGAGGCAAGGTGGCGGGAATCAACGGTTTGGATTTGATCTAGAGAGATGGATGGTTGGAGATGGAGAGGTTAGAGAGAAAAGGGGATCTTTCTCCCTCCATGAGAACAATTTGCCCTGGATAAGATGGGGGAAAATGGAGAGAAGGCCAAGTGCCCTTAATTGCTTAAAATTGTCATGTGTCTCTTAGGTTGTTAATTGGTTGTTGTGGATAATTGGTTAATTAAATATTTAGAATATTTAATTTGTTGAGACACATGAAAATGTGACCATTTGATGTGGCATATTAGGACAAATGGTCAGATGATGAGGTGGAGGGTGGTTAGAAGCTAGGAGGCATGTGGCCTTATTTGAATTAAAAACTCAAATTAAAGGAAAGGGGAATAATTAAATAAAACAAATTAATTAAATTTCTTCATTTAAATAAGAAAATATTTTAAGATAGGAAGAATTGGGAAATGTGAACTATATAAATAAACTATTCAATTTATTTATAAGTAGAATAATTACATTTTTTTTAAATAAAAAGGGGGGTAATTTTTTTTAAAAAACATAAGAAATACAAAGAAAGGGCATAAAACCACCCTATCAAGATCCACTAAGTGATCCAACTGAAGAGACAAATCTAGAGGTAACTAACTCTTATCCTCAACATTCTAGTTATGCATGTGATCAAAAGCCTGTTTGGCTAGACAGTCTACAACACCATTCCACTCCCTAGGAATATGCAAAAAGGTAACAAACTCCAAAGAAGCACTCAAATGAAGAATCTGGTTAACAACCAAAATTAACTACCAACTAACATCTTTAGAATACGACCGAGTCAACAAATTCACCATCACCTGTGAATCAAATTTGCCAATGAACCTCTGCCAACCAAGAGCACAAGCTCACTCCACAATAAATAAACAAGCAACAACCTCAATAAAATTATTAGTATGACACCCTTTATAGACAAAAAATAAACTAAACATTCCCCAAACTATCTCTACCAATGCCACCAATACCAGCAGGGCCTGGGTTTCCCCGTGAGGACCCATCCATGTTAATTTTAAGAATGCCCTATGGAGGTGGACTCCACTTCCCCATACTATTTATTTTTCAAAGAGGGTGTCTGCATCTATTTATCATGATCTGGTATTGTGGGGGAGGAAGATGAAGACGATTGTAGCAACTAAGATCACCTGGGTCCATAGCCTTCGACAAGTCACATCGAGTTGAAATAGTTTCTCCCAGAGACTAGACAAGTTTCCACCACAAGCGTTGGGCCCCCAACTAGACATCTTGAAAGATCTGACAATTCCTTTCCAACCAGATATTCCAAATAATAAATGAGGGGCCAAGAGTCCAAGCAACTTGAAGAAAATAGGTTTTAATAGGGGCCTTGCTCCATCTGACAAAAAACTCAGCCAAAGAAGAAACATGCCAACAAGCTTGGTTCAGCACATCCCACCATAAACATCAAATATGTCTAGTGAAGGAGCACTAGAAAAAGAGATGAGAAACATTCTCTTCACTACCAAAACACAAAACACACCTCAAGGGGCCCTAGAAACCACGCTTGCATAAATTATCCCAAGTAAGACATTGATTGTGGACAACCAACCACATGAAAAAATTGCACTTGGGCCATGAAAACTTGTACCAAACTTGCTTCCACCAAGGAACCTGAATATCTCCAAAAGTCTGTCGTGCCAACTGAGCATACCCAGTAGAAAAAAAAAACCTTCCTGACAAATCTCTACTTGCCCAAGCCAGAACATCATTCCCAGCCAAGGTAGTGCACTAACAAGACTCCAGAATCTGAGCCAGCTCTACCTTATCAGCACGAAACCTCCCGATGGCCATTCAAAGGGATATTTTCAGTGAAAACAAACCACCAACCCATAGTTATAAGCAACCTTATAATGATCAACTGTATCCCAGCCAACTGTGGTAAAAAAATCACAAAGGTGTCGAAGGTGAGGATGAGTAGAAAGGATAGCAGGATGACCATCCCAAGAATCTAGCCAAAAATAGCTTGAGAACCTATGTGACAAATCCAAAAGAGACCATTCTTAACCAACCGAGCTCCCAATTTCAAAGTATTTCAGATCATAGAACCTCGTTCCACTAGAGGAAAGCAGGTTTTCATCAAACCCATTAGCATTGTTAAGATATTTGTGGGTTAGGATACGCACCTAGAGCTGCTTTTGGTTAGTACACCAATGCCAATACAACTTAGCTGCAAAAACTTACCCATTCAAAATAGCAGATTGTAAGCCAAGACCACCCTCATTCTTAGGTCTACACATAGTTTCCCACTTAACAAGGCTCCATCAAGCAATCAACAAATTACCACTCCAAAGAAATTGATGAGAAAGTGCATCAAATTCTCAAAGAAAATACAAGGGAGCAGCTTGAAAAAAACACCTATAGATAGGCAAAGCTTGGATAAAAGACTTTAAAAGAGTCAATCAAGTAGCAGTAGATAATGAGTTGTGCGTCCAATGACTAACCTTTTGATGCAACTTATCAAGCAAAACCTGCCAAGAGGACCTGGGGTATCTACCGACAGTAAGAGGGATACGCAAATAAACAAAGGGAAGAGACCTAATATAAAACCCTAGAATATCAACAATAAATTGCTAAATGCCCTGAGGAGTATTACAAAAGAAAATAGAAGATTTATGCTTATTAACTTTCTGATCGGAAGCAACAAGGTAAATATCCAAAGCTCACTGAAAAGAATCAGCTTCCCAAAGATGAGCCAATCTCATAAGAGCAGTGTCATCCACAAATTGGAGATGAGAGAGCTGTGGTAAACCATGACCCCAATGCCAACCATGAACCAAGCCTTGAGAAACCCTAAATTTGAGAAAATGACCTAGGCCCTTAGCCATAATAATAAACAAGGAGAGAGAGGATACCCTTGGCGAAGGCCCCAGGAACCACCAAAAGGTTCAAAAGATTCTCTATTCACAATAACGAAGAAAGAGGAAGAAGTAATACAACTCATAATCCAACTCACCTACTCTAGACTAAAACCAAAGGCTACAAGAATTTTCTAAAGAAATATCCATTTAACCTGATCATAAGCCTTGGCCATATCCAATTTGATGAACATAGATCTCTCCTTTGAAGTTACCATAGAGTGAATAACCTCATAAGTCACCACTACCCCATCCTGAATTTTTTTGCCAGCAATAAAGCCCCCATGTTCCTCTGATATCACAATGGGGAGACAAAATTTGAGTCTCTTAGCGATCAACTTAGTGATAATCTTATACACCACATTACAAAGAGCAATAGGACTAAAAAATTCAAGCTTATCAGCACCTTCCTTTTTGGGGATAACAACCAAGAAGGTAGAATTCAAGGCTCGAAGCATCTTCTTACTACGAAAGGATTCCCAGACAACCTCCAATAGAGCTTGATTAATAATATCCCAAAACTTGTCAAAAAATTCAATTGGAAAACCATCTGGCCCTAGAGCTTTACCTTTGTTCATCCCAAATACAACCTCTTCTAACTCAGGCAATGAAATCGGGTAGAGGAGATAATCATTCATAACATCGATGACC
Source organism: Cryptomeria japonica (assembly GCF_030272615.1). Lineage (NCBI taxonomy): Eukaryota > Viridiplantae > Streptophyta > Pinopsida > Cupressales > Cupressaceae > Cryptomeria > Cryptomeria japonica. The sequence continues at coordinate 84,906,072 of NC_081409.1, forward strand.
AAATTAGGAATGCAAGAAAGGATCAAGTTCTCCTCCTTGACAGTAGGAGGGGAGTCTTCAATAAAAAGATCAAAATAAAACCAATGGGCCTCACGAGACATAGCCAATAATGAAGAAATCTGAAGCCCTTCCATAGTAACTAGTGAGGAGATGTACCCCTTATTATGACAAGCCTGAAGAGACTGATGATAGAAAGCATTATTCCTACCCCCCTCCTGACGCCAATCAATTCGAGTCTTCTGTATCCAGAAAATCTCTTCACGAAGCTCCCACTCTTCCACATCATGCACACCCTGGGATTCAGCTTTCCCAAGACAGTCTGAAAAACCAAAACCCCAAATCTAGCGAGTAATCAAGCAAGACATTCTAGAGCATGCCTCTTCCTAGACTTAAGATTACCAAAATAAGATGTATTCCATTACTTAAGATGATATTTAACATATTGAAGTTTCTTAACAAAGACAAACATAACAATGCGATAAGCAAGGCTGCCCTCTTTCCACCACTTGTCCACCAAGTCATGCAATGAAGAATCCCAAAGCCACATGAGCTGAAAATTGAAAGGAGGATTCTTAGGAGCAGCATAAAAAGAAGCAGAAAACTTAATCGACTAGTGATCAGAACCTCTCTAATCAAGAATTTCCGAAGTAGTAACCAAGCCCCTACCAACCTAGAAACAGGAAATAAGAAATCTATCCAACCTTTTAGAAATTGCTTCCTCTCCACTTCGATGATTATTCCAAGTGAAAATCCCATTAGAGGGTTTAACATCAACTAAAGCAAGCAAATCTACCTGAGCTCAAAAAAGATCAAAAGTTGGCCCCAACCTAGGTAACCCCCCTCTCTTCTCCTCTAGACTCAAAACTGAATTAAAATCACCACCTTTGATGTACGGAAAATAAGGGGCACAAGAATGAACATACCTAATATGTGCCCATAACTAGATTTTACCTTGAATATCAATTGGAGCATAAAAATTAGTAATTAGAATAGTCTCACCAGAATCCAAGGCAGTAGCAACCATGGAGATAGAAAAAAGGGCTAGAAATCCACCAAAGGGGAGCAATTTTAAGGGGATCCTAAAAAAGAGTCAAACTGCTAGAAGTACCCTGGGATCCAATACATCGACACTGACCAAAATACCAAATGCGAGAAGCATAATATCAATCAAAACCTTGGTCTCCTGAACACAGAAGAGCTCTAGTGAATGAACAACAACCAAATCATGAATAGAATTTTGACAGGAGGTGCTATTCAACCCCCTAACATTCCATGAAAGAATAATCATGGTGGGGATTGAGAGAATTGAACATCAATAGGCTTAACAACCCTAGATTCCACCAATAAATCTCCTATAATCTAGATTCTCTCGTGATCCTTCTTACGACTTTTGGAAGAGTTATCAAAAGGACATTTCTTAAGGGGGCATTGGTGCACCCCTAGGCCTTGAGGAAACCCCTTACCCTTATGTGAAGCTAAAACCTCCTTACCTAGATCAGCCAAAACCATATCATCTTGCAAAGGTTCACTCAAGGGCTCCTGCAGAAGTTGTCCTCACTGTTGATCATGATCCGAAGAAAGAACATGAACAACCACCATACTCACATCAGGCATTGCAGAAGAGATGCCAGGGGGAACCCCTTCCTCCAAAGCTATAGAATCTAACACTTCGAAATAGTTAAAACCCTCATCAATCTGATGATCCTTTAAAGTCCTCTTCTAACCCTATCCTTTGGTCCTAGGCTTAACGAGCACAAAACCATCCTTATCCTTACCCAGATCACCCCTTGCATGGGATCATTCCCCTTGTCCACATTACCCACAAGTTGAGACAAAGAGGAAGGGGGAGTTGTAGACCAAGGTTCTTTATGAACCTTTGGGCACTGGCACTAAAGATGGCCATAGTCATGACAAATTCGGCATCAGAATGGAAGAGATGCATAATCCAACTATTGTATCCATGAGGAAGAACCAAGACAAATTTCCAATGAGTCCGACAAGGTATTATTTAGATAAATCTCCACATAGATTCTAGAAAAATAAATCATCTTCTTATCAAGGGTTTGTTGAGCAATTGCAGTAGGCTTCCCTAGAAGAGCAACAATTCATTGTTAAATATCTTCTCTCCAAAACTCCAGCGGAAGTTGTGGCAAACAAACCTAAATAGGAACCTGAGAAGGCAACTCTTTAGCTAAGTTAAAACCTGTATGCTAGGGTTTATTAAATAGGCCAACTTGATTGTAAAAATACAGACCTCCTTCAAAAACCTAATTTTGATCAGCTATGTTGGAGAAAACCACCATAAAATAACTGTTAGCGGCAAGCATGATATCCATATCTCCTTCAACCTGCCATGATCGCCTGATCCAAGCTTCCAATGCAGACAAAGGAATATGAATTCTAGGAAACTTGCAAATGAGAGCATGTTGGCTCCAATATGAAACATTTTCAATAACTAAGTCATGAGAGATGACCAAAACTGCCCGATCCTGGCTTCGAGGCAAACAACCATTCACTTTCTTTATTTTCGAACCCTCACCTATATAGAACATCTCTTGCCATTGTGCATGCATGTCAATGAAGATCCATTGTGATTTATATCACCTCAAGCTACCAGCAAACTAGAAGACAGAGTAACCCCTGCCATAAAACCACCTCAGCAAAAAGCAAGCAAAAAAAAAATCAATGGCAAACGAAAAACACAAAATCGTGAACACCCCGGGCACCAAGAGACACCTTGCACACATATATCCTATCCCTTCCACCACTCAAAAAGCACACCCTCCTCAAACACTAACCAATGATCCCAAAGCAGACAGATGAAAACATATGCACAACCAATCGAATCACATGCAACACGGCTAGGGTTTCCCCTAGCACATGTAGGAACAAACCAGCACCAACATCATTTCGTTCAATCTTTTTATTCTCTTTGAAATATTTTCTTTGTCACCAACTCTAAGGGTCAGATTCATGTGCATGAGATATCAATGATTTGCTTGTGATTAGCTAAATCTGTTCTTTTTCCTCCAAAGAGTCTTATGTCCTTACTAGGCATGTTTTGATTGCATGCCAAATCCAAGAATTACAAATTATTAATTAAATAACTTGTATTAAATTAATTCCATCCAAACCAAATTTTAGTGTATACAATGAGTATTTCCCCCTTTGGCTGTTTACTAATTGAGCAAAGCCTTACAACAAAAAATTCTTCTTTGTCTTCTTGTTCATAGCTAAGAAGTCTTACTAGCTTATAAAAAGGATTGACGAAGTTTTCTTTATGCAAACAAGATCCTTGAAATATCTTGGAAAGGGGGTCACTACCACATTCAACAAGATTGTTCTTTGGGTTTCGAAAAATCTTGAATTTACACTTATGTCAAGGAATGTATAAATTATTGTTACTTTTGCAAGTGAGCACTCTATGGTACATGTATAGGAAATGAATTTTTGAAAGCATGGTTATATGTTAGAAAAAAAAAATACACAAACAGATGCACATAAATATTAAACTAATTTTGTATTCTCAAGTTTTCATCCATTGTAGAAAAAAGTACGTAAATAATAAGGGTGAAGTGGGTATTTTTATTTTTCATCTTAAGCTTTAAAGAAGAAAAAAAATCTCTTAAATTTTCAAATCTAGCATTTTCTATTGAAGTAAAAGCAATATATACATTGCTTGTTATACCTAGTTTAGGACTTATAAGTGTGATGAATAATGAGTTGAACCTATATATATATATATATATATATATATATAAGTGTGATGAATAATGAGTTGAACCTATATATATATATATATATATATATGAGAAGAGATCTTGCTAAAATGATGATGTTTCATTTTTATTTACATATCTTAAGATGTCACTCATAGGACTATGGACATTGTCCTAATTGGTAACCCTGCAAATCAAATGGCCCAAACATCAAGCTTATCTTCTCTAGATAAAACAATAAAATTATGATATGCAACCCTATTTTTCTTGTACATCAAGATGAAATTTATCCCTTCAACCAGAGACCTACAATAGAGAAATTTTTTTTTTTTTAATAAAATATATAAATAAAGGTGAGACAGGTTTGAGTCTATGATCTTGTTGTCTAAGGGTTGTGGCTTCATTGCTTTATGAGAATGGCTTGTAGTGGCACGAACCCCCCTCTGGGTCATCCTTCACTTCATAGGGATTGTCATTCCTTGCCCTAACATTGACAATGTTTGATGGTATGATGGAAGAATAAGGATCAAGTCAAATACTAAGAGGGGGGGTGAATCAATAGATAGAAAACTAATATAAACTTTCACCAATCTCAGAATCAACCTCTCAAAGAAAACTCTAAACTAACAAGTTAAACCACTGAACTACAAATGCAATATCATTGTCAAGATAAAATGATTAACTATTATAACAGACTAATAGTAAACAACTTGAAACTCATCCAAATACTTCACTAACATAAGTAAAACCCCATTTTAGATTGTTGTCGGTTAACATAGCTTATCAAAGTGGATTAAGTAGTTAAGCGATTCAACCATAATAAACATAACCACAAAAAAATTCACCACTTGACATAATATTTTGACGTGGAAACCCAAATGGGAAAAACCACGGTGGGGAAAAATACCCACAATTATTCTGAACTCTTTTGAAATTCGCCATATTAGGAGACAAGCCTGTTAAAGCTTTACAAAAAGTCCTATTAAGAACAGATCTTGTTAGGGACCACCCAGTTAAGGGATTGACTATAATTCCCTATTAGAAGCAATACTCTGTCAGGAGTAAACTCAGTAGAGGATTTGAAATCCAAGCTAATGGACCACCTGGTTAGAGGATTTGAATAATACAAAGCTTGTTAGAGCTTACCCGGTTAGGGATTTTAACTGCTATAGTTGTTAGAAAACAATAGGGTTTTTCTGATCTATTTCAATAACACTACACTTGCTTGTTCAAATCCCTTTCATGCTCCTATATGCCTTTACACAAACTACAGATACATCATCTGGTTCGGCAACCACACTCAACTACAACTTTGCCAACTCTAAAACAAAACAACTCATCGACCTTATAAACAAATCAATAGGTTGGTAACACAACAAAAACCTAATTCTCTCATAGAGATTACAAACAAGTCGGTTAAAGTATGACCATTGGATTACATAACAATCTCTGCACATCATTCAAGATAGCCTCGACAACTCCTTGATCACCGCTTCATCAAACTTTGTAACTCATCACGCAGTTTGCATTACATGCAATATACTTGCTCATTCCCAAGATAAAAACCATTATCTCAATGCGCCAAAAACACTTTGAAACTCTTCTCATACAACATGCATATGTGTCATAATCATTACCGCTCATCATCAAATCATAAACCAGTATAGCCAATTCACCAAACTTAATCAATTAGGGTTTATCATATCAACAGGTAGGTTTTACTGGTTAGACTCTCCAATACTTAGAAATATCGGTTCACTCCACAAATTCACCTACCGGTTACAGTTCCCTTCACTATCTCTTCCTACCAGTTACAAAACAACATTATAATAACATCATTATCAGTTAATTGACATCAATGACAACAGAACATTTCATTAATGTAATCTTCATGGAAATGCCAACAATCTCCCTCTTTGATGGCAATACAAATATCAATACCATTGATTGCTATGATTGTGAATAGGAATCCTGGTTTATATTTTACCATGTACTCTCCTTGTCTTCAGCTGGTAACTGGCTATAGACCTTCTTTCAGGCAATCATACAATTCTTCTCCCCATTTGACAATAATACCAAAGTGAAAGTAAAACATGCAATGTCAAACTTCATTGTTCAGCATCAACAACCTGCAACTTGATGCTCCCCCTGTCAAATAACTCCACTCTACATCAATCCTACTATAAAATTCTACAAGTAGCTCTGGGACTGATGTACTCTAAATCATGCTCAATTGACCTCATGAAGGGGTATAACCCTTAGCTGACTTCTAAGATACTCAAAAGTAGTCTTAGGTAAAGGTTTAGTAAAGATATCTGCAAGCTGCTCCTTGGTAGAAACATGCTCCAATATCACATCTTTACACTACACTTTTTCCCTCAAGAAATGATACTTCATTTCAATATGCTTGGTTCATGCGTGCAAAACAGGGTTCTTGGAAATATTTATGGCACTGGTATTGACACATAAGATCTTTACAGGTTCTATAAATTTCATCTTGAAACCTTTCAAAATGTGCCTCATCTAGATAGGTTGGGTACAATTCATATAAGCTGCAACATACTCAGCTTCAGCCGTAGACTGTGATATACAACTCTACTACTCCATGAAACAAGTCTTCCTCCAAGAAATAATGCTCCACCGATTGTGCTTTTCCTATCATCAACATTACCTACCCAGTCTGCATCTGTATACACCTTCAAGTCAAAGTTACTTGTATATGGATACCATAATCCATAGTCAATGGTGCCTTTCAAATATTCGAATATCCTCTTGGTTGCTATCAAATGTGTTTTCTTTGGATTCTTCTTAAATCTAGCAACTAGACCAACTGCATGAGCTATATCCAGTCTGTTGTGAACAACATAGTGCAATTTACCAATCATTGACCTATACTCCTTTTCATCAACAGATGTGGCTTCATCTTCCTTAGACAATTTATATCTTGTAACCATTGGTGTCCCAATTGGTTTACAGTCACTCATACCAAATGTCTTTAATACCTCTTTCACATACTTAGACTATGTGATGAAAATACCACTCTTCATTTGTTGTATTTGCAAACCTATGAATTTTTTATCTCTCCTACTAGAGACATTTCAAACTCACTTTTCATTTCATTTGCAAAGTCATTGCTCATGTCATCATTTCCTCCAAATATGATATCATCTACAAACACTTCACTAACCAATATCTTATCTCCTTTAGATTTGAGATATATGTTGATGTCTTCACTGGTTCTCTGAAAACCTATCTTCATTAGGTGTGAATAAAGCCTTTTATACCATGCTCTCGGTGCTTGCTTTAACCCATATAATGCCTTGTGCAATTTGCATACAATGTCTTTTTCATCAGTCAAAACATAACCATCTAGTTTCTCAATGTGTTAGGATTAATGATAGTCCCAAAGATACTGAGAGGGGGGGTGTGAATCAGTATCTAACCAGTTAATAGAATATTTAACCTTATTAAGTATTTTGCATTCCAAAATAGTGTACCAGTAAACAAGAATTAATGCAGTAAATATGAACAATAAAGACAACATAGAAATAACACCATAACACAAGATGTTTAACGAGGAAACCCGATGTGGGAAAAACCTTTGTGGGATTTGTGACCCACAATATTCACTCACTGGCCAATGAATGGATATTACTTACAATGATGGGCATGCACATGCAGGAAGGCCAACTGCCTAGAGCTCACTGCTCAAATCACAAAAGGGAAGTCTCACTGACTTACAAATGGATTATGAAAATCCAATACAATGTACTGCTACAATTCAGCATCTACTATGCCAGGTTCAGTACCAGTTTATGCTCATACAATCACCAAGACCTTCGTTGTCAATTATGCCAGAATATCATCCATATATTCTCTATTCACATAATTTGCCTTCTACTAATTTTCTTTCATGCCATACAATGATCTAAAAGATCTCTCACATATATATGAGTCTATTACAGTATGCCATGTCGACTTTACAAAAAGATATTTACAAATAAATACAATAAACAAAACTTTATTCCTATCGACTAGAGTGTTGGTATACATTGTTGTCATTGTTGGTGAAGTGTCTGTCGATGTCAATGCCTACTGGTGGTTTACTTGAAAGTTTCCAATAGGTTGCCGGTAGGTTGCCATCAATGACAACAATATCATTTCTCACTAGAGTGTAGAATGCCAACAATCTCCCCCTTTGGCATTGATGGCAACACTCGTGAGAAAAATTAAAAACTGTTTTCCAAAAATGAAGTCAAAAAAGTTACCAAAAATATGTGTTCCCCCTGAGCAGATGATCTCCTCTGATTAGCCATTTTTCTCTGTCCCACTACTCCCCCTTTGACATCAATGACAAAGGTTGTCAAAATTGTCAAATGAGTGCAGTCTTCAGCTTGAACTTTGTATCTGGTTGGTTACAATCTAGAGAATGTCTACTAAAACCAAGTTTAAGCTCTGAATGTACCTGTTACCGTCCTTCATGGTTGCCTCGGTTCTTTGAATTGTATCGGTGAGATGATGCATGTGTTCCTCTAGTGACTTTTGTCCTTGAATTAATGCCTCAGAGATCTCTTTCCACAGAGAGAAAAGATTATCGAACTTAGGACTGAGTTTGCATTTTAGCTCTCTGGCTTTTCTTTTATCCTTTCCTTCTCTTTCTCTAACTTGTCCATTTTTTCTTCAAATCCAGCAATTTCTTGCTCAATAACTGATATTGGTTCAGATGTACCAATGATATTATTAGCTATATCATTTATCTCCTTTTGGACTTTGCTTATTTCCTTATCAATGTCTACTGTTAACATATTTGTCTTGGAAGTATCTTTGTACAGTTCCTTATACTCCAAAGTTGTTGTGTTTAGTGCCGGTAAAAGTGTATTGATGTGTTTTGTGTAATTGTTTATTGTTTCCTCAAAGAATTTTCCTTTTTCCTTCTCCATTTTCTCCTTGAATGTTTCTTCATTTATTTGGTCAACTGTCAGTATATTGCCAGTAATATATTTAGACAATGTGTCCAACTGACTTAAAGAATCCTTTACATTATCTGAATTGCATTTGGGTGCAATCATCTTAAGAATAGGTATTGTGTCATCAATTTCCTTATAGGCCAATGCATTACAATTTGTTGTTTTCTTAATTGAGTCCAGAAGTACTTTAGTTGCATTAGTAGGTCTAAATTCAGTTAGTGAAGTATTGGATGTCTGCCCAACTACCTTTACAATTTCTGTGCTTCCGGTGGGAGTAACCAATTTGCCTGAATTGACCTCTGGTGGGTCAGTTTGTGTTTGCATTTCCACTAGCAATGGTTTTGGTTTCTCTGTGATGGCCGGTTGCATTGTCTCAATGTGTCCCTGTGAATTTGCTGGTTTCGCTACTTGTTTCTTTGTATTATCTACCGATATCTCTGTCGATTTTGCTGTGTTATCCATTGTCGATTTCTCAATTACTGTCTCTGCAGGTTTCTCAATGTTTGCATCAACATTACCAACAACCATTCCACTATCCAAGGGTTCCACTAAATCCTCAACTTGCTCTACTTTGTATGTTTGTGTCTCAACCCTAATATTATCTATCGGTTGCTCAGTAGTAACATCATTCTTTTCCTCTGTGTTGTCCTTATCTACTACAATATTTACCTCCTGAGTGTCAATATTCATAGTGTACAAAATTTATGACTCAGGGTTGGTATCCTCATGTGGTGTATCCACATTCTCAGTAGCATGTATGCTATCTGTCTGTACCGGTGGAGTAACAGAAGGTAGTGGTAGGTTATCAGTCACTTTTATATTGGGTAGTCCACCTACCTTACCTTTCCCCTTGTCTTTGTCCTTTTGATATACTTTGAAAGTTTTCGGTCTTTTCAATTCTTCCTATTTTTCTTTCTCAATAAAGAAAATGTCCCACTTGTCTACTGTTTCTTCTGAAATTTCATTTACCCTACTAGCCATTAGGCTCACATGTCGGTATCCACTTGCAAAAACTGTTATATTTGCTTCACTGATTAATTCATCAATTTCTTCAATAGATTTGACTAGATGTACAACTAGTAGTTTCTCAATTTTAATTTTCTTGTCTAGCTCCATAATTGCTAACCTCTTAGCATCTAACCACCTATATAATTCACTAGGCGAATCATCTACAACTTCTATTAAAACTTTCTTATATATATCAAGATGTAAAATAATGTTGTTCTCAATACTTTCTTTCTCTGCATCAGTAAATGTATTGTATAGTTTACTCACATTAGATAAGTTACCATCATCAGTTATTTCATTCAATAAGTTGTCCAATGGTGGTATAACCTATTTTTGTTTCTTCTTGGGTGTCAACTTCTTTGCCGGTGATCTTACTACCTATTGCTTCTACCTTGTTTTCCTTGGTGGAGGAGAGGGTACTGATGAAGGTTTTCTTTTCCTATCAACTCTCCTAAACTCTGCAGGTATCTCACCTTCAGCTGATGTACCCACTAGTGAAATGTGTGCCTTCAGTTGTAATCCTTCCAAGTCACTTTCCTTTAATCCGGTTATTTTCATGTTTTTCTTTTATTTCCTTACCTTGTTTGGTTGCACTTCTTATGTATTTTTCTCTTTTCTTCCTTCATTTCAAGGTATGTACACCACTTTCTATTGTCTCTGCATTACCAAAAACATTTTCTTCTGATTCTCTAGGGGCTTCAAGTAGGGCTTTGGCATAAGTTTCAATGATGTTTACATCTTCCTCATACCCCATTTCTATCACCCATACAGTTCTAGGAAGAACTGCTTCCATCCAGATTTCATCCTTTTTAATTACAAAACAAATTTCCTTCTCATATTTATCTATAATATTTTGTGGTAATCTTTCTCTAGTTTTCATTTTTTCTTTAAAGGCTTTGAAATACTCAGTGATATTGTTATCCTTATCAGTGCCCATACTGGTGAAGATTTCTAACAGTTGTTTGCCTACTGGTATATCATAACCAAAGTCTTTCTTGCCAATACCGGGAACCTCTTTTATAAGATACAACATCAGACATACCAAAAGATTTCCAAAATGAAATGTACCTTTCTTATCACCTTTAATCTTTTCAAGATTATTTATTAACTCATCCTTTAACCACTCACATGCATCTATATTTGCATCATTTTTAACCATATCATATGCACTTTAATACATAGATTGGAAACAAAGTTGAGTCGGTTTGCATGTGTGGCCTTATAACCTAAAATCATGCTTATGAATCTAACATTCACATCCTTAAAACCATTCACTCTCATGGATTTGCTATCTGATGTTGCTCCTGTTAATGTCATCACTATGTTATTGGAAACCTTCTTAGTTTTATCTGGCTTGCTACCAGTGGAGGGTAAACCAATCACTGCCTAATTGCTTCCTTAATGATTTTGCAAATAGAGTCTAGCCAAAAGAATTCTCCATGAACTCTGCTAAGGACAATCCTTACTACCTCCTTAGGAAATTCTGGGATGTCTGAGATCTCCACAAAACCTAAAGTTTCAATAACCTTATGTTCAGGTTTTGCCTTTCCACTTTCATCATAGATAATAGTTCTAAACATTTTCAATATTTCCTCTAAACCTAATTCCTCAATATTGTAATGAATATAGATTCGAGGGTCTTCAGCATATGCAACATCTTTTGGAATTTTTGAAAAAGCACCTAGGGAATCATCCTATTTCGCTATCTCAAGAATAATTTTAAAAATGGGTCTAGGGTGCTTCACAACTTCTACAACAGTAGGGTTTGCAATAAATTTCGGAACAGAGGAGGAAGCCATTGATAAATACCTTAATCTGCCTGATAGGTTTGAGTGCTTGAAAGAACTTGCTTCACTTCTTCGCCTTGGATGCCTTCGCTCGGATTTCCTGCTCTCTGAAAGTTTGAATGCTCAGTGAATATGAAAAAGAGGGAAAATCAATGTTTTATAATGTCTTTTCTTCCAACAACTACATTAAATGCTTGCCGATTAAGTGAAACTTAACACATCTGTCGGTAGAGAATAAGTCCATCTTCTCACCATCAACCGAGGGTAAAGTTGCATGATATTCAACTTGTTGCAATACCCTCAAAGGGTTAGTTTTTCAGTTGGATGAAGAATCTCCTGTGAGTGGACTAATACTTTATTCTACCGGTGAAGGAATAGTCTCATCTCTCTTTCTAATCCACTATTTTGAAAATTCTTGCTTTACTTCATCTACCTTCTCTTTTCCTTTCAAACTGGGTGCTTTATTATTTGTCAGTGAAGCCTTACTTCTACAAAATTTTATAATATGTCCAATTTTGTTACAAACATAACAAGCCACATTGTTCTTTTGAATAGCCTTTCCATATCCTATGTTGGTTTGTGTTTTGCATTGATTAGATAAGTGCCCAAATCTTCCACAAACATAACATTTTACATTCATTCTACAATTTTCTGAATTATGACCAATTTTGTTGCATTTGGAACATTTACCGGTGGGTGCATTAATGTTCTGAATGTTTCTAGATCTACAGTGATTTTCTCTATGACCATACTTGTTATAGTTAAAGCATTTCCCATTAAATTTGTAAGCATTAGGTTGTCTTATCGGCTTACTATGATCATGATTGTTTGCAGTACCGAAACTTTCACCAACTTCAAATCCAAGTCCATTAGTGTCTCCATTAGGTTTCTAACTTTTCAACATATCATCAAGTTCTTCTCAACTTTTCTTGAATTTTTCTTTGTGTTGATTTGTAGTAGCCAACTCATTTTCCAAAATTCCCTTCTATCTCATAAGTTTTGTTTTATCATGTTCCATGTGAATCAAATCTATCTTCAACATATCATTTTCATGACTGAGTCTTAGATTTTCATTTCCAGCATCATTGAGTCTCCTAGTCAAGTCATCTTCATTCTTTTTCCTGTCTTCAATGTCCTTACAAAACCTCATAGTCATGTCTTGCATTTCATTCTTCATAGTACTATTTTCTTCCCTCAATTTATTCACAAGCTCATTAGGAGTTTCCTTTTCATCATCATCACTTTGCATCTTCTCATGAAGTTCTCTTCTTTTATTTTTAGCAATAGTGAGATTTTCCTAAAGTCCTTGAATGAATTCCTGTGCAATTTTCAGATCATCTTCAAGTTTGATATTCTTCAACTTTTCTACATCATAGTCTACAAGGGCTCCTTCTAATTGCTTTCTCAAATTTTCCATCTATACCTGTGTCAGAATCTTCCTCAAGTTGTTAGGCTTTTGAAAATAGAGGACTCAGCTCTAATACCAATTGTTAGGATTAATGATAGTCCCAAAGATATTGAGAGGGGGGGGGTGAGTCATTATCTAACCAGTTAATAGAATATTTAACCTTATTAAGTATTTTGCATTCCAAAATAGTGTACCGGTAAACAAGAATTAATGTAGTAAATATGAACAATAAAGACAACATAGAAAGCACATCATAACACAAGATGTTTCCTCATTCTTGGTGGGATTTGTGACCCACAATATTCATTCACTAGCCAATGAATGGCTATTACTTACAATGATGGGCCTGCACATGCAGGAAGGCCAACTTCCTAGAGCTCACTGCTCAAATCACAAAAGGGAAGTCTCACTGACTTACAAATGGATTATGAAAATCCAATACAATGTACTACTACAATTCAACATCTTCTATGCCAGGTTCAGTACCAGATTATGCTCATACAATCACCAAGACCTTCGCTGTCAATTATGCCAGAATATCATCCATATATTCTCTATTCGCATAATCTACCTTCTACTAATTTTCTTTCATGCCATACAATGATCTAAAAGATCTCTCACATATATATGAGTCTATTACAATATGCCATGTCGGCTTTACAAAAATATATTTACAAATAAATATAATAAACAAAACTTTATTCCTATCGCTTGGAGTGTCGGTATACATTGTTGTCATTGTCAGTGAAGTGTCTGTCGTTGTCGGTGCCTGCCGGTGGTTTACCTGAAAGTTGTCAGTAGGTTCCCATCAATGACAACACTATCATTTCCCACTAGAGTGTAGAATGCCAACACAATGTATACTTCTTCTTCCATTATTCCATTCAAAAATGGTGACTTCACATCCATCTAATATACTTTGAATCCCTTATGTGTTGCAAATGCAAGTAAAGTTCTGACACCTTCCAGTCTAGAAACTGGTGCAAAATTCTCACCATAATCTTCTCCTTCTTCTTGTGCATAACCTTTGCAAATCAATCTAACTTTCTTTTGAACTACTACACCATTTCATTCATCTTGTTCCTGAATACCCACTTAGTACCTATCACATTTTTATTCACTGGTCTACATACTAGGGTCCATGTGTTATTCTTCTTAATTTGATCAAGCTCCTCCTCCATAACTTTGATCCAATGATCATCTCCAAATGCTTCCTTAGCAATTCTAGGCTCAATAGTGGAGATCATGCAATAATTCTCTCTGATTCTTCTTTTGGTTAACACTCCTATATCCTTATCTCCAATAATCTGGCTAGGATTGTGATTGAGTCTTACATACCTCAAAATAACATGATCATTATCTTTAGGTTTTGCTTCTAAATTAACATCATCTTCTTCTAAATCTACCTGTTCCTGTTGAACTGGTACAACAACATTCTCTTTACCAGTTTCAAGTTTCACCGATTCTGGTTCCAACAACAAAATACAAGGATCTTTATCCTTTTTCTCTACACTGGTTTCCCTTGAGACTTCATCCACTTGAACATTAGCACTCTCAATGATTCTCTATGTCTGGTTGTTGTAACATTTGTAGGCCTTACTCTTAGTGGAGTAACCAAGAAATATACCTTCATCACTTTTAGCCTCAAATTTACTAAACATGGTCACCTCTCTTAATAAGTCATTTGCTGCAAAATATCTTGAAATAGATAACATTAGGTGATCTACCATATCAGTATTCATAAGGAGTCTTATCCTTACCTCTCTTCACCAAAATCTGATTCATAGTGTAGACAGTTGTGCTGATAGCTTTTCTCTAGAAAGGTTTTGCTACACCTCCTTGTATCAACATCGTTCTAGCAGCTTCAACAAATGATCGATTGTTCCTCTCTACAATACCATTCTATGTGGTGTCCTCAGTGCAAAAAGTTGTCGTTTGATACCATTTTCTTCACAATATCTAGTGAATTTAGGGGGCAGCATAGCGCATAGAGTCTTTTCACTAGCGCATTGAGAACTTTCTATAGCGCATTACATCTCTATTTTAGCGCATAACAGAAACCAAAAAAATAGGGGGCAAAACAAAGGTCAATTTTAAAATTTTAAAAACAAATTTGAAAGCTTTCCTTCATCAGCCTGAACTTCATCAAGCATAAAACCAAAAACAGAGTATCAAAAACCTATTTCTACAAACAAAATTTCTATCAAACAAAGTTGTCTAAAATCCAAAGCTAGTCACAAGATAAACATATCTCTGCTATCAAAATCAAGAAACATCATCACAAGTGGCAAACAGGTTCTTCAATCAAATGGATTTTTATCCCATAACACACTTGTTTTAAAAACTCCAAGTTGTCAAATCAAGTTTCCACATCGGGAAAGCTCGTATTCCATATCATTTGACACACTTTGTCATGAGGGGGCATCTACACCTTCATTTTGATCAAAGTAAAACTTGAGTTTCCAAAAACAAGCTAAACTGAATCCAAAACCACATCAAAGAAACCCCTTTGATCACTTGTGCATGAATACTCCTCATATTATGAGAAGAATGAATATTTATCATAACACTAAGTTTAAGAAACAACAACCAAGTTCTTCGAAACTTGCCAAAAGAAATATTTTTTTATAGATCAATCGCCAACTCTTCAAATCTCATCAAACATTCCTTCATCATATACGATTATATCTTCAAAATAAAATAAATGAATTTGATAAGGAAGCATTGAGGAGTAGAGCATTCTGTCAAAAACCAGTATTCAGTCAATGCCTAAATCAAGGAGGAAAGATCAATCCAACATTCTTTCCTAAAGAGTGCATCACTTATAACATACCCCGATTTGAACCACCAACCCCTGAGCAAAACATTGAAGAAGAGTTCATTCCTTTTGTCACAGAAAGCTTCTACTAGATGCCCATTGTTACTCATTCTCAAAGAAACAAACAAAGTGAAATACAATCGGAATCTAGCATGAATCCAAGAATATCAAATCCATTCGAGCGTCCAAATCTAGAGGACACCGAAATTTCTGAAGAACTTCTTCAAGAATGTCAAGAAAGTGCTTCATTTCAAAAACTTGTAGAAAGACTCATAGAAAACGACAAGGAAAAATATCTGCTCATGCTCACGATCAAAGGAGTTAAACTTCCTGAAGATTTAGACATGGACATTTTTAGAACAAGATCTCAACATTACGAATATCAAGAACGACAAAGAGAGGAAGAAACACGTGACCATGAACAGGATATCTCTGAACAAAATATCCCTGAACAAAATATCCCTGAGCAAAACATCCTCGAGCAAAACATACCATTCCACACACCATTTCAGCCTAGAATTAATGCAAGGGAAGAGCTCTTCCCTCGGCAAAATAATGCACCTTTGATTTCTCTCACTCAACAAATGCAGATGTTACAAAGACAAATGCAAGACATGCAACAAGGGACAATAGTACGGTATTCATTAACTGAAATTTGTCCTTATCCTTTCGATAGATAGTTAAACATGGTGCCTTTTCCCCCAAACTCGGACATTCCAAAATTCAACAAATATGATGGGAAAAGTGATCCCCATGATCATGTCTGAGAATTTTGTACCATGAGTCTTGAATTTGCTCATGATGACACATATTTAATGAGGTTATTCCCAAGAAGTTCAGGAGGACAAACAATGGAATGGTTATCCAAAATCACACCTCCTGTCAGGTCATTTGATGAATTAGTCAACAATTTCATAACTCAATATTCCTATAACATTTAGCACGCTGTCACCATGTCAGATGTCTGCAACACCAAACAGAAAAACAATGAAACATTCATGGTATTCCTTCAACGTTGGCAACATATGGTTTTACGATATCCTTGAGATGTGCTTGAAAAGGAAAAGATGGAGATTTTCATCAACAACTTGAATAGTGAGATGAGTTACATACTCAAACTTCAGTGCATACCATCTTTCACCAAATTGATTGAGAATTGTATCCAAGTAGAAGAGGCATGTGTCAAGAAAGGAACATTGAAATTATTCAAAGAAGGAACAAGTTCATCCAATTACAACAATCAAAACAACAACAACTTAGACAAATCCAGATTCTAGACCAAAAACAAAAACACTGGAAATGAAGGAGGCAATGAATCAAATGATCCAAAATCAAAGCAGCCTATGCTCGCATTATCAGGTAATCCTCAAGCTACAAAAAATCCCAAAGGTGCTAACCCAGGCACTAACACTTATGCACCAAATACCAATCAAGATCAACTCAACACAAACAATACCAACAATGCCCAAAACAATAACACCAATCGAGGACCTAATCCAAACTCACGGGGTAGTGCAAACAACTTTCCAAAATGCATTTACACACCATTGGGGCAATCACTAGAGTCAGCATTCAGAGAACTCTTGGCGAGAAAAATTATCTCTTTACCAACAATCAACAACTTTGAACCACAAATCAAACCACCCTGGTGGAATGATTTGCACTTTTGTGATTTTCATTGCAACAAAGGTCATCAAACAAATGATTGCATGAGGTTGAAAAACATTTTTCAGGACATGATTGATAGAGGCGACTTAACAGTCGATGGTTTCAAGACAAATGGTGACCATGGTGCCTTCAAAAATCCTCTTCCAAACTACAACAAGGATGGAGCTTCAAGCTCAAACAATACACATGGAACTCATATCAATCAAATATCAGCTATGGACAATCAAGTCAATGTTATCACAATTATAGATAAGTGTGAACATGAATCTGTCAATGTAAAAACTAGAGCTCAAAAATATGTCTTGAAGGGACATGTGTCAACAACAAACACTATACCCAAAATTCAATATGATCTAGTCAGTCAACTGCGCAAAACTCCTACTCAAATATCCATATTGGAGTTGCTGAAACTATTGCCAAAACACAAAGACATCTTGGAACAAGCGTTACTAGAAACAAATGTGCCTCAAGATCTGGATGCTGACAAATTCCAAGCCATGGTGGCTCATATGACAGGGCCTCATAACCTCACTTTTTTCGAGCATGATAATATCTTAGTAAGCCATCCACACAATACTCCACTCCACATTCAAGTCTTGGTCTATAAACATCGAGTCAAAAGAGTATTAATAGATGGAGGAGCTGGACTCAATATCTGTACCTTAAAACTTATATGTGCATTAGGCTTCTCTGAGTAATTTATTGATCCACACAAAAAGATCACTGTCAAAGCATATGATGATGAAGAAAGATCATCCAAAGGAACAGTAATGTTGCCAATTCAAGTAGGACCAATACAAGGGGACACTATGTGCCAAGTCTTGGACATAGACCTCACATACAATATCTTATTGGGTCGACCCTGGATACATGAAATGCAAGTAGTACCTTCTACTTATCATCAATGTGTTAAGTTCCCCTACAATGGATAGGAGGTTTCCATATCAGTAGATCATAATCCTTTCCAACATTGTAATGCTATGGTGGCAGCCCAAGACAGCTTGGTTCCACATAATAGAGAAAAACAAAGTAATTCATCCCCAGATCTTCAGCAAGAAAAAGTCTACATCACTATCTATAGATTTCAAGCAGAAAATAAAAATCAAAGAACAAGGCATGGGGGAGTACTCTTTGGAACCCATGTGTTTGGCCAACTTACCAACATCACCTAAATCTCATGGATTACCTATAGCATCAACACATCAAACAA
This sequence comes from Cryptomeria japonica, assembly GCF_030272615.1. Lineage (NCBI taxonomy): Eukaryota > Viridiplantae > Streptophyta > Pinopsida > Cupressales > Cupressaceae > Cryptomeria > Cryptomeria japonica. Next base: position 84,924,657 of record NC_081409.1, read on the forward strand.
CTCAGCCCATCACCAAGTTTGATGGCACATTTATTCAACTAGGCACTTTAGCACATGAATTAGAGGAAAAGGACATCCTTAGTTGGTTGTACAAAGATGAGGAAGAAGATAGAGCAGCTATTGTGGAAGTAGCTATACTGACACACCTATATGGAAAAGGCTACTTAATCATGCCAAAAATGGGATACAATGGAAAAGGACCTATTGGCAAGCCTCAAGAAGGCATCACAGAACCATTAGACCCTCCTTCACAATTTAGTAAAGACAAAAAGGGATTGGGCTTTGAACTCACTCTACTACCAAAGAGGGTACCACACAAATATCAAAAACCTCAATGGAAAGCAAAGAAGAAGTACAAGGAAGACTCATGGCAAGCGGCACTATTTGAGTCAGCTGAGACGATACGTACGGAACATGAACACAAGAAAGAAAGCAACATCCAGAGAAGCCCATCATTCAAAAGAAGGTAGCATCTATAGAAGTACATCATATTGAAGAACTAATATCTGATAAAGAAGAATCACCTCCTAATTACATCATTCCTCCTCAAGGAGAGACAGTATATGAACAAATACAAAAAGTGGAAGCAGGATCTGACATAGAGACAGAAAAAACTATCAAACTTGTATCAATCATCAAAGACTTGTTCTCACCCTCCAACATACCAGTTCACAGCACTGCTAAAATCTGGGATGATACCTCTGAGACTGACTCCAATGAATATGAATGGGGAAGTTGTTCTAACATTACTAAAGATATTTGTGCAAATGACAATAATACACCCATCTCTCAAGAACGCGACATGGAATCTAGACCACTGGAATTTGGTTCATAAAATATCTATGATGCCAAGGAAAACATGAACAACATTATGAGCAAGTCTATACAGAAAATGATACTATCGAAGACCTCGACAAAATCCTTAATTTCTTTAACACCCTAGCCAATCATGAGGATAACTTCATCTTGACACTTACAGCAGCAGAACTTGGTCCACCTAATGACTCCTTACCACTTGGCTTTACTTGACCTCATAGACTGGGACGAACCTGACACTCATAATATACCAATTTTCCCAAATAACGAATTCATTGTCCATTACTTATGTACCACTAATCGGGTAATAGACTCTACCAGTGAACAAAGTAACAACCTCTGCAATCAAGAGAGTGCCAAGTCTCTCAGTCGCAAAAATGAATAAAATAAAGAATCTACTACTGAAAACCAGTCAATGGCAGCAATAGATCATGAAAAAGTAAAAATAAAGGATGCATCAGAGGGTGAAAACCTTTCTAAGGCACCTAAGGATGGGAGAGTTGACACTCTTCCTGAGCATTATCATGAACGATCACCCATATTGATTGAACCCACTTATCAATCAATATTGGTACTCCAAAACCAGCCAAAAATATACACCTAGCAGAATCTTTAATAGAGGAAGAAAGATCAGAATTTATCAAATTTTTCAAAGAAAAGTAGATCAACTTTGCTTGGTCATATGCAGATATGCCCAGGATTGATCCACAGTTAATCATGCATCACTTATCCATTACTCCAGGAGCTAAGCCAATCAAGCAAAAACTATGAAAGATGAATCCACATATGGCACTCATTGTCAAAGTTGAGCTAAAGAAACTATTAGATATCGGATTCATTCGACCTATTGACTATGCTGAATGGATTTCCAACATTGTACTAGTATCAAAACCAGATGGCAGTATCAAAATATGTACTGATTTCATAGATGTCAACAAAGCTTGTCCCAAGGATGACTTTCCTTTACCCAGTATCGACATAATTGTAGACCTCACAGTAGGCCATGCAATGCTATCACTAATGGATGGTTTTTTAGGCTATAATCAAATCAAGATAGCCTCGGAGGATGAAGATAGAACAACATTTACCTGTCCCTGGGGAACATACTATTGGAATCTCATGCCTTTTGGCTTAAAGAATGCAGGAGCAACTTATCAACGAGCAATGACAACAATCTTTCATGACATAATGCATACCTTCATGGAGGACTATGTTGATGACTTACTAGCTAAATCATTCGCCAGAGCAGAACATTTAAGCATCTTAAAAAAGATTTTTGACTGATTGGAGAAATTCCAAGTCTGCCTCAACCCTAAGAAGTGTGTCTTCGGGGTTACATCAAGCAAGTTATTAGGCTAAATAGTTTCAGCTAAGGGTATTGAAGTGGATCCAACAAAGGTACAAGCCATTATGGAGATGCCACCACTGATGAATATTAGTTAGCTTAGATCTCTACAAGGATGACTCCAGTCAATCAGGCGATTCATCACTCAATTAGCAGATAAAAGCCTCTCGTTCAATCAATTGCTACATAAAAATGTACCATTCAAATGGGAAGCCAAATGTGTTGAATCATTTTATAAAATCAAACAGTATTTAATGAACCCACCAGTTCTAGTACCATCAATCACAGGGAAGCCACTCATTCTCTACATTTCAACAATAGACATATCACTGGGGGCATTGCTAGCATAAGAAGATCAACAAGGAAAGGAATGAGCTATATACTACATCAGCAGGACATTGAATGGATATGAACTCAACTACACATTCATTGAGAAGGCTTGTCTAACAGTGGTATTTGCCTCCCAAAAGTTCTGACACTACATGCTAGCTCACACCATTAAACTAGTTGCAAAAATTGATCCTCTCAAATATTTACTCAGCAAAGCAGCTCTTACAGGCAGATTAGCTAAATGGGTCATGATTCTTAGTGAATTTGATATCCACTACATAGAGAGATGAGCTATCAAAGGACAAGCAATTGTAGATCAACTAGCTGAAGCACCATTACCTAGAAAACAAACTATGGAGATTGAATTTCCAGACTAAGATGTTCTTTCTATCTCTACAACACAATGGACCTTATACTTTGATGGATCATTTACTCAACATGGCTCAAGTGTTGGCATTTTGTTCATCACTCCTGAAGGGCACACCATACCAAGATCATATAGGCTTATGTTTCCATGCACAAATAACATTGTTGAATATGAGGCATTGGTTATAGGCATCAAAATGGTCATATAATGGAGAATCACATAATTAAAAGTCTACGAAAACTCACAACTGGTTATTAATCAAATCAACGATGACTATCCGACAAAGGATGACAAGCTGGTACCATACAAGCGAATGGTGGATGATTTCAAACAATATTTTATACACATCACCTTCGAGCAAATACCAAGGTTGGACAATAGAGAGGCCGATGCAATGGTTACTATCGCTTCACTACTACAAATTCCAAAGCAACAGAGTCATTACGAGTTTCTGGTAGAGCAACTGTTCTCCCCAGCCTATGACCATTCTGATTCCCATGTTATCTATGCCTTAACTGGTTCTGACTCTCTGTTATACAAACCCATATATAACTATCTAAAAAGTAATATCCTCCCCATTGACCTATCCTGAAACAAAAAATGTAACTTTATTCGACAAGCTACTCATTATACTCTTACTACTGATACTTTGTACTATCGAGGTCTAGATGGTACTCTACTTCGCTGCCTTGATCGTAATAAATCTGACTCCACTTTACATGAGCTTCATGAAGGTATCTGTGGCACACATTCCAGTGGTACTACTCTTGCTAAAAAGCTTCTAAGAATGGGATATTACTGGCCGACAATGGAAAAAGATTCTTATCATTTTGCAAAGAAGTGTCCTAAATGCCAAATCCATGGCAATCTTATACATGCACCAGCACAGGAACTACAGCCATTCACAACATCCTGGCCCTTTTGTTAGTGGGGACTAGACTTGGTCGGCAAAATTCATCCTTCATCTTCAAATGGACACAAGTTCATTATAACTACAATAGAATACTTTACCAAGTGGATTGAAGCGGTCCCCATGTTGGCATTTCAATAGAAAGGAGATTGTTGGTATTTCATTGAGGATATTGAGAAGGTTATTGAAGATTATTGATATAACTGAAGAAGGATGATTACTATCTTAATAACATTATTTTGTCATTGATGTCAAGAAATTGATTTTTCTGATTCAGTATGATGTTGCAATATCTTGAGAAGAATATTTTGAAGAGAATTAAGGTGTCGGTCAGTGACACAGAAAGAATGTGAAAATAAGGCGAGAGATAAGTTATTCAATGGGCAACTATTACCGAGTTAGACAATGAGGAGATCATGTTGTTTTGATTGTTTTTGATATCCTACATATGTTGTTGATTGTAAGTTTAATACTACACTATGTCATCGAGCAAAGGAACCTAGTCAATAAACCCTAAGGTTATCGATATTGGTTAAAGAAGGCAGAATGTCTACCGAGTGAAGTTTAGTATTACCCAAGTAACAACTGAGTTATAACAGCTAGCATTGGGCGAATAAAAGTATTATTTAATGAAGGAAGCTGATGAGCTAGTGATGATTAAATGATTCATATGTCATGCAAGAAATTTGTTAAGGATCTATGGCTTTGAAAATTCAAGAGTCAGATCTACAGCATAGATTGAACCGCAATAACCTAGCACAAGTTCCAAGGAAGAAATGCAAGTTCCTAGGCGAAGCAAAATGTTTTACAAATCGAAGGATACATTGAACCTAGTCAAGTTTGATGATCTAACGAATAAGATTGATTATAGGGTAATGTGATCAAGGAGATTAAGCGGTTAGAAGATTGTTTATAAATAAGGAATTGTTGATGAACAATGAATACGGGAATTGTATGCACAGTGATGCTACAATAACAGTAACCGAGCATAGAAGCTTGAAGATTTGATTGAAGAACAGATAGTGAAGCCCAGCAAGCCCATCAAGGGACAAGATAAGTCTTATGACAAGATTGTTTTGAGCAAAATAGAATCTGCTTTAGCATTTCAGATGTGAAGTTGCAGATATAGTTTATTACTGTTGTTTATTTTGTAAGGGATAGAAAATCTCTTAACCGAGTGGACCTAACAGTCTTATTTGTAAATCCTCTAGCAAGGTAACATTCTAGTTGAGTGTTTGAAATCCTTTGACAAGGTCACTTCTAACAAAGTGAAGATTCTAACAGATCTGAGGGAAATCCCTTAATCGGGTCACATCTAGCAATGTGTTTGTAATCTTTAACAAAATTTGCTTTTAACCGAGCATACTCTAGAAGAGTATATTTCTTAGTGGGTCTGAAATCCCATAGTGATTTTTCCCTATTTGGGTTTCCACATTAAATATGGTGTTATATGTGTTGTGATGATTATATGTTTATGAGCTAGCATGTTTTATAGTTTTGGTTATTTAGCTGAATATAAGATACCAAGGTTGAATCTATTGATTATAATGAAGATAAAGTTTGTATGATTCACCCCCCCCCCCCCTCTCATCTTATTAGCTATTGGCATTAAAGTTTCACAATTGGTATCAGAGCTTTGGACTCTGGAAGAAAAGTTTGAAGGTACTTGAGTCAAGATCTAAAGATGTATAAGAGGGATGCCCCAAAGCTGAACAAGTCAAGTTTCTCCACATGGCAGAAAAGGATGAAGCCGCACCTATCACGAATTGGAGAATATGCTACATATTATCTGGAGAATGATTATGTTGCACCAAGCACCTACCCAATGACAATGGAGAGATAAAGGCCAAGCAAGAACATACTCAAGCAATGATTGAAATAACATCAGCATTGACCAACTCAGAGCTTAATGATCTAGAAGCTTGTAATGATGCAAAGGCAATGTGGACTAAGCTCATATCTATTTATGGTGGTGATGAACATGTTCAAAGAGCAAAAGTGGATAGTTTAAGAGGACAACTTGAATCCATGAGAATGAATGAAGGTGAGAACATAACCCAATATAGTACAAGGCTAAAGGAAATTGTAAATCAAATCAAAGGAGCAAGAGGAACTATTGAAGAAAAGGATGTCACAAGTAAGTTGTTGAGAACCCTTCTACCTACTTATGCAATTTGAGTCTCTACAATCAATGAATTGAGGTATGTACCAAACATGTTAGTTTCTTTAGATGCTACTATTGGTAAGCTACATGCATTTGAGTTAAGTAATTTTGATAACAGTGGGTCTTCGGTAAATAAAGTTATCTGCATTCAGTTCTTTTCATCTTGGTGAATCTAATGATTACAATGATAGAATGAGTAAGTATTCTAAAGGGAATCATAGTGGAGCAAGTGAAAGATTTCGTAAGAACATGGAAGAAGTTCACAAATTATATGAGGAAATCAGAAAGCAAGAAGAGTTTGAAGCATTATTGGCCAGAAGGCTACCGAGAGGCAAAGGTAAGTATAAAGGAAAGCTACCTTTGAAATGTTTCAATTGTGATAAAATAGGACATATGGCTTGTAATTGCCCTGACAAAGAATCTAGTGAAAAGAGAGAATATTGAGATGACAAACAAAAAGACAATCACTACAAAGGATATCAAGATTTCAGAAGGAGAGATAGAAAGACATGCCTAGTAGTTGATGAGGAATCCAATGATGATAAATCTGATGAAATGGACATAGAGGAAGTTGTTTATGTGGCTATTAAGGATGGATCAGATGAAGAAAGGTATGAAGAAAAATCCCTAATATCTCACATAAATAATAATGATTCTTGGATCATAGATAGTGGATGCTCACATCACATGACAGGAGATAAACACAAGTTTGTTAAATTAGAAGATTATGATGGAGGCTATGTAAGATTTGGTAATGATGCACCATGTCTGGTGAAAGGTAAAGGTTCTATCACACTTCTTGACAATGCTAAATGTAATGGTGTATACTGTGTTGAAGGTTTGAAATACAATTTGTTGAGTGTAGCACAACTAAACAATACAGGTTACCGAATAGAATTTCAGAAAGGAATTGTCAAAGTTCATGACAAGCATGGAAAGTTAGCTGCTATCGAGACTCAAACAAGAGGTAACACATTTCACCTTGACTCAACTCTGAACAAATGTCTTTATGCAAAAATAGAAGATACCTGGTTATGGCATAAAAGGTTTTGTCATGTAAATTTTGATAATTTGATCAAAATAAGTAAGAAGCACTGAGTAAGAGGTCTACCGAGCTTGGAAAAACCTGAGAATGCTATGTGCTGAGGATGCCAGATGGGTAAGATGACAAGATCAAGCTTTACAAGTAAGTCCTACACTTCTAAGGGAATTTTAGATCTTGTGCATACTGATCTTTGTGGTCCTATGAAAGTTCAGAGTTATTATGGTGATAAATATTTCATATTAATTGTGGATGATTACTCGAGGATGATGTCAGTTATGTTTATAAAAGAAAAATCAAAATATTTTCAAATGTTCAAATGGTACAAGGCAAGAGTTGAAAATGAAACAGGAAGACAACTGAAATGTCTTAGATCTGATAGAGGAGGTGAGTTCACTTCTGATGAATTTAACTTATTCTGCAATGATCATGGTATAAAAAGACAAGTCTTTGCACCAAGAACTCCACAACAAAATGGGATAGCTGAGAGAAGAAATAGATCTATTGTAGATTGTGCCAGAACCCTAATGATTTAAAAGAAGGTACCACAAACATTTTGGAGAGAACCAATAAGCATTGCAATTTACACCCTAAACCGAGTACAACTGAAGAAAGGAACTATGAAGACACCATATGAAATCTGGTATGACAAGAAACCTAATGTAAGTTATTTTAAAATCTTTGGAAGTAGATGCTATGTTCACAAAGATGACAAAAATGGGAAGTTTGATCAGAAAAGTGAAGAGGGAACATTTCTTGGTTATTCTTCTAGAAGTAAAGCATTTAAATGTCTGATCAAATCATCTAACAAAATAGTAGAAAGTGCAAATGTGAAAATTGATGAATTTGCAGAAAGAAATGTTGAAGGAAATTCCATAGAACTAGAAGATTATGAAGAATTCGTCTATGTTCAACCAACAAGTCCTACCAAGAAAATTACTGAAGAAAATGAAGAAAATATCCCATTACCAAGTGATGAAGAAGAACATACAGAGCCTACCAAGCCTATATTAGCCAAATATGTCAAAATAAATCATGCATCAAGTAAAATTATAGGAGATAAGGATGATCCAGTGATGACAAGGAACAAACTAAGGCAAAACACATGTCTGATATCTGAATTTGAACCAAGAATAGTAAAAGAGGCATTTAATAATGAAGATTGAGTAAATGCTATGACAGAAGAGATTGATCAAATTAAGAAGAATGACACATGGACATTGGTCCCAAGACCAAAGGACAAAAATGTTAGGGTTCCCACAAATACTGAGAGGGGGGGTGAATCAGTATCTGACCGGTAATGAAATTTTCTTAAAATTGAATATGCAAAATATAAAGTAACAGTATACCGGTATGCATGAATTAATGCAAATAACAGAATCAAAAGCATCCACATGAAAAGAACACCATAACACAAGATGTTTAACGAGGAAACCCGGTGTGGGAAAAACCTCAGTGGGATTTGTGACCCACAATATTCACTTACTGGCCAATAAGAGAATATTACTTACAATAGGGGCCTACACATGCAGGAAGGCCAACTGCCTAGAGCTCGCTACTCAATAAGAAGTCACACTGACTTACAATGAGGATTTACACAAATCCAATATTCTGTACTGCTTTACAATAGCATCTTCAATGCCAGATTCAGTACTGGTTCTTGCTCTGTTCTTTACATATACCCTTGACCTACAATTCGCACATTAGGTCTGCCTTATAATTTTTTTATTGTTTTCTATCCATATCCTACAAATGCCTACAATGATCTCTTTTATATACAAGAGTCATTTTATAATTTGCCAAGTCGGCTTACAATGATAAACAAAATATTACATATCAAAAATCCTGTCGGCCCCTGTGCCGGTATACATATTTCCTTCTGTGTCAGTGCCGGTGTAGATTGATTTTGTTGATGCCAGAGCACTATTTTTTTTGAGTAATGCTTTGCCGGTATAATGTCTTGCTGATGCCATAGGATTGCAAGGTTGCCTGTGTAATGCTTTGCTAGTATAATGTATTGTCGATGCCATAGGATTGCAAGGTTGCCTGTGTAATGCTTTGCCGGTATAATGTCTTGCTGGTGCCATAGGATTGCAAGGTTGCCATCAATGACAAAACCTTCAATCACACACAATGTCTCATTGGAGTGTCCATATGCCAACAATCTCCCCATTTGGCATTGATGGCAACACTCATGAGAAATTTAAAAAAGATATCCAAAAATGTGTATACCAAAAAATGTTACCAAAAATGTGAGAGCTCCCCCTGAGCATGTGATCCCTATGTTTTGAATTTTCTCATCTACTACTCCCCCTTTGGCATCAATGACAAAGATTAGTAGATTTTATAGTTGTACCAATTCATAACCTCAACCTTGTAGTTGGGTAGTTATTATCTGAAGAATATCTCCCAAAATTAAGTTTATACCATCCATAAACTTCTTGCTCTCCTTTATTGCTATCTCAATTCTGTAAACTGTACTGGTGAGATGCTGCAAGTGCTCTGCCGGTGTTTTGCTACCCTGTGTTAGTGCCTCTGAGATTTCCTTACGTAGAGATGCTAAATAGTCCAATCTTGGACTTAGTTTAGATCTCAAAAATTTTGCCTTGTTTATTATTTTCTCTTTTTCTCTTTCTAATTTGAGCAATTCTTCCTCAAAATTTGTTATCTTTTCCTCAAAAACTGATAATGTATCGGGTGAGTTAACAAAATTATCAGCAAGTTTATTGATCTCTTCCTGTACCTTGCTCATCTTTTTGTCTACATCCGTGGTCAAAAATTTTATCTTACAGGTGTCTTTGTACAAAGTTTTGTACTCTTTCAATAAATTGCACAGTTCCAATAGAAGTGTGTCAAATTCCCTGTTACACTTCTTTATTCCTTCCTCAAAGAATTTCTGTTTCTCTTTTTCTACACTTTCCTTTACAGTTTCTACCTTTGTTTGCTCAAAATTTCTAGAAATATATTTACAAAGTGTATCCAACTGGCCTAAAGAATCTTTGTTGGCTATATTACAATTTGGAGCTATTGATTTCAAAACTGGAATTGAATCATCTATCGCTTTATAGGCTTGTGAACTATAATCAGTTATTTTCTTGATAGATTTGAGCAATACCTCTGTTACATTTGATGGTGACCCAATAAACTGAGTGCCAGTGGAAGTGACCATGCTGGTATTGACCTCTGGTAGGTCTGTTTGTGTCTCCATCTCTTTAAGAACAGTTTTTCTTGCATCATTTCTTACCGGTGGCATCTGTTCTGGAGCCTTTAGCTCTATTGGTTGCTCTGTTTGTGTTCCAGATTCCATCTTTTTCTCTGAATCTACTGCCAGTTGCTCTTTGTTTCCTATTGCCGGTTGCTCTTTGTTATCAGATTTATCTGTGGTATCCTTATCTACCACTATGTTGATTTTTTGAGTATCAACATTCACAGTATATAGGACTTTAGGATTAGGATTATTATCCTCTATGTCCATGCTCTTAGCTACCGATTGATCTTCTGCAGTTGTTGTTTTTACCGGTGGAGTATTTAAAGGAGGTGGGGGTAAGTTGTCTCTAATCTTGATACTTGGTGGTCCACCAACTTTACCTTTCCCTTTGTCCTTTTGATATACCAGAATGGGCTTGGGATTCCTATATTCTTCTTGTTTTTCTTTTTCAACCAAGAATTTATCCCAACCATCTTTTGTTTCATTTGAAACTTCAGTAACTCTACCTGCCATTAGTGATATTTGCCAGTGTGCAGTGGAAAAAACTGTCCGGTTGGCCTGAGCTATCAAATCATCAATTTCCTGAGGTGAGTTGACCAGGTATACTGCAAGTAATTTTTCTATTTTAATTTTCTTATCCAACTCAATTATTCCTTGCCTTTTGGCCTCAAGTCTTTTATATAATTCATCAGGAATTTCATTTAGGACTTGCATCAAAAACTTTTTATACGTTTCCATGTGTAATATAACACTTTCCTCAACTTGTCCTTTCTCATCATCTGATAGGGTGTCATAGATTTTCCCTATGTTTTTCAATTTACCTTCCTCTGTGATCTCATTCAGTAATATGTCAAAAGGGGCCAAGTCAGTGTTTGTCTTCTTCTTCCTTTTGGGGGTCAACTTTTTCTTAGGTGTGGCTTTCTTGACTGGAGACCTTACAGCTTGTTGCTTCTATCTTGTCCTTCTAGGTGAAGGAGTGGATACTGGTGAGGGGTCTCTTTTCCTAACAACTCTTTTGAAAGTTGCTGGCATATCTCCTTCTGAGGAGGTATCTACCGGTGATAGATGAGTTTCAGGTTGTTGGGCTGCCAACTCTTCTTCTATTATGTCAGTTTTCTTTAATACATCATCTTTTAAGGCTTTTGCTTGCCTGCTTCCTTACCTCACAAATGCCTCAACTTTCTTTACTCTCTTTTTAGATTGAATTTGACTTTCGATGGTCTCAGCACTACCAAATACTTCTTCCTTTGGTTCATTGGGGGCTTCCAGAAGTGCTTTGGCATAAGTTTCCACTATGTGGTCATCTGTTTCATACCCCATTTCTGTAACCCAGATTGTTCTTGGGATGACTACTTCCATCCTGATCTCATCCTTTTTGATTACAAAGCATATATCATCCTTGTATTTGTTGACAATTTCCTGTGATAGTCTAATCCTTTTATTCATTTTGACCTTTAGTGCTTGAAAATACTCATGGATATTCTTTTCTTTGTTTTCACCCATGTTGTTGAATAAGTCAGACAATTGTTTTCCTACCAGTATGTCAAATCCAAAATCCTCGTTGCCTATACCGGGAGCCTGTTTGGTTATATGTACCATTAAGCATACAAGTAAATTTCCAAATCTAAAGGTTCCTTTCTTATCCTTCTTGATTTTTGCCAAATTGTCAATTAATTCATCTTTTAACCATTCACAGATATCAATTTTCACATTGTCCTTAACCATGTCATAAGCACTCTTTATGCATAAACTAGAAACAGAGTTAAGCCTATTTGCATGAGTTGCTTTGTAACCTAGAATCATGCTAATGAATCTCACATTTGTATCGGTCACATCATTAACCCTCAATGATCTTTTGTCGAATGTTGCACCAGTTAGTTTCATTACTAGGTCATTGGAGACCTTCTTGGTTTTGTCGGGTCTGGTACCGGTGGAAGGTAACCCTGTTACTGCTTTCACAGCTACCTTTGTAATTTTATGCACTGAGTCAAGCCAAAAGAATGAGCCATGTACCCTGCTAAGAACTATCCTAACCACTTCCTTGGGAAATTCAAGAATGCAGAGGATTTCAGTGAATCCTAGGGTTTCAACAATTTTATGTTCAGGTTTCACATTTTCGACATTGTCACATATAACAGATTTATACATGTTTTTGATTTCTTCATCACCTAATTCTTCTATGTTGAAATGAATATACATTCTAGGGTCTTCTGCATAAACAACACCCTTTGGAATTTGGGAAAAAACACCTGTGTTGTCATCTTTCTTAGCTACCTCGAGAACTAACTGAAACATGGGCCTAGGTCATTTTATAACCTCGACTACTGTATGGTTTGCTATGAACTTAGGTGTAGAGGAGGATGCCATGATGATAAATACCTTTTTCTAACTTTGGATGGATTGATTGCTAAAGTGCTTTCCCTCTTTGCTCGGAATGCCTTAGCTCAGAAATCTTCGCACTCTCTGAAAGTTTGAATTCACAATGAAATGAAATGGAGCCAAAAACCTTATTTTATAAAGTCTTTTCTGCCACCTACTACATTAATTGTTTTTCGGCAATGTATTAACTCAACTTTATTTGCCGGTAATGAAGGATTTTCAACTTCTTTTCTCTAACCGAGGGAATAATAGCACGTGTCATTAAATTGCCAAACCCTCAAGATAATTTTCTTCAGTTTGATGAAGAACATCCTGCTGATGGAGCATTGCTCTGTCCTGCCGGTGAAGCATCATATTGTCCTGTCGATGAAGCATTTGTTGGTTCTACCAGTGGAGGAGTAACCCGAATATTTAGATCACCTTTTCTAATCCATTGCTTTGAAATTTCTTGTTTAACCTCTTCAACCTTTTCTTTACCTTTCAAGCTAGTACTTTTGTTATCTACCGGTGTACGTTTACTTCTACAAAATTTAGCAATATGACCAATCTTGTTATATGCATAACAAGTTACATTATTTTTCTGAATAGCTTTCCCATAACCTATGCCAGTTTGTGTTCTGCATTTATTTGATAAATGACCAAATCTTCCACAAACATAACATCTTACATTCATTCTGCAATTTTTAGAGTTATGACCAATTTTGTTGCATTTGGTGCATTGACCGGTGGGAGGATTGATGTTCTGATAATTCCTAGATCTACCTTCATTTGCCCTATGACCATATTTATTATAGTTAAAGCATTTTCCATTGAATTTGTAAGTATTAGAAGGTCTTACCGGTTTGCTTTGATCCTAGGTATTTGCAGTACCGGAGCTTTCTCCAACTTCAAATCCAACTCCAGAAGTGTCACCTTTGGGTTTTTGATTCTTCAATAAGGTACCAAGTTCTTCTGAGCTTTTCTTGAATTTTTCATTGTGTTGATTTGCAGTTTCCAATTCCCTTTCCAAGATCTCTTTTTGTCTCATTAGTTCATTCGAGTCATTTTGAGTATGCATCAGATCTGTCTTCAACATATCATTTTCATAGCTAAGTCTTGTGTTCTCATTTGTTGCATCACTTAGTCTTCTGGTCAATTCTTCTTCATTCTTCTTTCTGTCCTCAATCTCTTTGTAGAATCTCATAGTCATATCCTGCATTTCATTTTTTGTTGTCATGATCTCTTGTTTCAATTTGCTTATCATATCATTTAGTGATTCCTTTTCATCATTTTCATTTTGCAATTTTTCACAAAGTTCTCTTCTCTTGTTTCTTGTAACAATAAGATTTTCTTGAAGTGCCTGAATAATGTCCTGAGCTACTTTTAAATCATCTTCTAATTTGATATTTTTCAACTTCGAGCTCCTTCAAGTTGCTTCATCAAATTTTCCATCTTTACCGGTGTCAAGATCTTCCTCAAGCTATTAGGCTTCTAAAAATAGAGGACCAGGCTCTGATACCAATTGTTAGGGTTCCCACAGATACTAAGAGGGGGGGGTGAATCAGTATTTGATCGATAATAAAAATTTCTTAAAACTGAATATGCAGAATATAAAGTAACAGTATACTGGTATGCAAGAATTAATGCAAATAACATAATCAAAAGCATCCACATGAACAAAACACCATAACACAAGATTTTTAACAAGGAAACTCGGTGTGGGAAAAACCTCAGTGGGATTTGTGACCCACTGTAGACACCCAAAAATCGTCAACGCTTGCGGAGTCATACTTTAACATTTGCGCATTGCCTCATTTTAGGTTTTTGCATCGCATTAACATTTCTCCTATGATTCGCACTTGGTCTTTATCATTTGTGAGCATCAATTCATTCTTCTACATTCTTCAATCATCTCATTCTCAAATTTGGTCTTGTCGACAACATTATCCAGTCATGATTTTGATCAATTTTATCCTGTCACATCAATGTGCATGCTCATTTGTCATCATTTTGGACATCATCAATCCTAATTAGGGTTTTGTCCTCTTATCAATCTTATCATTTTGGACATCGTCAATCCTAATTAGGGTTCTGTCCTCTTTTCAATCTTATCATCTGGCGATCGGTTTATCAATCTTATCGTTTTACGATCGATTTGTCATCGATCGTTGGCATTGTTCGATCTTGTCATTTTGCGATTGATTTGTCATCAATTGTGGTCATTTCCAATTTTGTCGTCTTGCAATCTAATTTGTCATCGATTCTTCTCCTTTTGTCAATCTTGTCATTTTGCGATCAATTTGTCATCAATCGTTGTTTGTCTCAATTATGTCAATTTGGATCAATTAGTCATTGTTACTCGTCAATTGGCGCCTATCAATTTGGTCTCCTTATCAATCTCGGTTAGTTTGTCAATCAATCAAATCATTTATCGCATTGGTCATTTATCAATTCAAAATCATGATCGAATCGACATCAAATCAATCTTCAATCACAACTTAATTGTCATTCTTGCATTGCTAACTTATCTTCTAGGGTTTCATGATTTATCATTTAACCTAATGTGTCATTTCTTCCTCTAGGATTAATAATTATTTATCCTAAGTCTTCTCATTACAATTAAATATTCATTTAATTGGCTAATTATTCCTCTTTTGGTGAATTAATTAATAAATGACAAATTATTAATTAATTTACCTAATTTTCCTATTTTCCATCAATTTCTAATTCCTAATTTTCATCAATTTCAATTTTCTAATTTCTAAATTCTTAATTTCAATTTCTTCCTATTTCTCTCCTAATTTCATGCGAATGACATAGAAATTTGTCATAATTTGTCATAATTGACAATCAATCAATTCTTGACATAGAAATTTGTCATAAATTGTCATAAATCCTTGCATAGCAATTTGTCATAGACATGTCATAATTTTGCTATTCTTGATTTGAATTTCAATTCGAATCACTATCATGCTAATTTGATCCATTTCTCCAATTTGTCTATAAATTGGATGAATTTCTTCAATCAAAAGGCCCTAACCCCTAATCAGATTATCGAATTTCTAATCAATCACGCTTCGAGTACTTTTGAGCAATTTTCTTACCTACTTGCTTTCAATCATGTATGTGCACTTGTAGGTGAAATCCACAACCAAACTATTTGAAGAGGAAAGAAGAACAATGGAGCCGCATGAAGGAGCATTCAAATCATACCTTTGGTTTGCTTAATTTCTAGTTTTGTATGCTTTGTTTTCATGTCTCTATTGATAGTGTGTTTAGGATAGATCATTGCAATTTGCTTTTGTGATTGAGCTAATGACTAATGTTTTTGACTTGTTTGTGATGATTTCCTATTTCCTATGCTACATTAATTGGTGAACCCGACGTGAACACTAACCATCTAATCCCTTTATTGTGTTTTTGAGTGCTTTCAAGTTGATTTGCAGGCCAAAAACCCAAAAACAGGGTCGTGCAGGGTGTTCTGGAGACTTCTGCGCCTGTGTGAAGCAACTTGCGCCTATGTTGGAGACATTCTGCACTTGTGTCATGCAACTTGTGCTTGTGTTCTGAGTTCTGCGCTTGTGTAAAGTCCAGAACAGAAGTAAAAATGCAGTGTTTTACTTGAAAATTGTCTTGTTTTTGCATTTTGTTTTTTATTTTTTGGTTTTTGGTACTAATGATCTATGCAGAATCTTGGCATACGCATGGCAAAGACAAAAAATTAAACTACTAACATGTTTTATGCAGAATTGATAGTCAAAGAATAGACACCTCAAACTTCTAACTTGGGTTTTGCAGGTTGCCTTGGAGAAACAACTAAACTTAATGTTTGTTATTAATGTTTTAGGCACCTAGAGATTTCTAATAGGTTGGAATGAACATGTTTTTGCTTTGATTGTTGAGTGTGACATTGGAGTAGGAGAGTATGCTCTCATCCTTCTTAGGGTGATCAGAAATCCAGATCTTCGATACCATGCTCATGTCTTTGATTGTGTGTCACCTTTAGAGGGTCTGCCTTCCCGACCACTTTGCTTTTGCAAGCAAGTGATAATTGTGAGAAGGGAATGACCCAAAGTGAGTACGGCTAGAATACCTTGGCATTCTAACTCACTATAAACAAATACCTGATGAGCGAAAGCTTTGAAGGAAGGGTTACGTGGGAATTGTAGTTACTTGGGAAGTGATGACCCTTGGACTCTTTCTCATATCAACATCTAAGTAGGGCCTCATGGTTCTAAATCGTGCTTGCGTGACTACATTTGTTTGGTATCTTGGTGGGCTTAATGTCTCAATCACGCTTGCATGACATCAAGGAGTAACGCTTAACAGAAATCCTTACTAAACACCTCATTTTTAGAGACCAAAAACCCTTCTAGTTGCTTGAGAAGGACAAATTCGGATACTTGGAAGAGATACTAAGTTCGCCATGGGGAGATTTCCATGGGGACTGATGCTTGGCTGCCCTGAGAAGTGAGTGTCGTGGAGGGGAGCCCGTGGGGTCAAGCATCTATGTATGCTCCTTGAATCCCATAATGAGTCTATCTCTTAAGTACCTAATGTCCTTGCCTACCATAAGAAATGAGTGAATGAGCATGATTGTCTTGAGTCTAAGTTGAAATATCTTGTATTCTTTGCTTGTCAAAAGTTGAATTGTATCTCGTTTCAAGAACAAGGCAAATTGATCCAACATAAGATTAAACACAAGAGACATTCATCCAACAAAAGTTCAACAAAGTTCAAAACACACCTTCAAACATGATTATCAAACATTGTTCAAAATCTTGTCTTAACATTCATGTCACTTACATTTAGGTTCATCCTAGGTTTGCATTTTGAAAAGTCATTGTCAAGTACCAAGGTTAGGTTTCACCTAAGTCATACTCCTTTGCATATCAATAAGAGTCATCCATTTGCATATGTCCTTTTGCATTAAAGTCATACCCTTGTCATACATTACAAACCCTAGGTCTCTTTAGTAAGCTTAAGTCATTATCATATCATATTAGGGTCATTTGCATACTAATTGTCCCTTTGCATATAGTGTCAAAACTAGGTCTTGTCATGCTTGAGTAATCCAAATCTTTGGTAAACCCTAAGTCATTGTTAGGAGGTCTATACCTTATCAAACCTTTTGTCCTTATGTCATCAATATCATTTCGTCAAACCTGGCTTAGTATCCAAGCATATAGGGGAGACATTGTCATCTTGTCCTTTGTCACTTAAGTCCTTTTATCCTTTGAGGTCTAGATATCATTCCAATTTCCTAAGGGTCCCTCTCTTAGATTTGCATTCATAAGTTTGTCAAAATCTCCAAAAACAACCAAAAACATAGATTGCAGTTTCATCTATTTAGTTTGCATTTAGTGGCATATCATATATTATCCTTCAAAAATTCCAAAAACATTGCCTTTGCATAAGTGACATGCCTATTGAGACAAGGTCAAAATCTAAGAAGATGGGAGAGCCAACATATCAACCCATGGACAACATAGCGAATTCGCAGTTTCAAACTAGTCAAACAGTGCAAGTTGAAGGTTCATCAAACACATCATTGCCACCATATGGAATGGTTCAACTTGGACCACCTCCATTATATGAACCAGTATTCGTACCCATGAAACCAGGACATGGGAGTGTTCCACCAACTCCAAGAGGAAGTGCACCTTTTAATTGGAATCAACCAAACATGCAACATGACATTCAAACTCAAACATTATATGAAGAACAAACTCTTTCACAAGGATTTGGTTCAGACCAAGGCATTCAACAAGAAACGAATCCAAATGTCCAACCAGATTCTTCATCAGATTTCGATGCTTCTGATGATGTTGACATGTTCCTTCAAGATCCAAAGATAACAAAAAAGATGGATAAGTTCTTGAGCAAAGTCTTTAAAATGTTTCCACAAAAGTATCTTAACATGATGAGTAATGTGGCTTCCTCAAATGAACAAATTAATGTGCAAACACAACAAGGCAGTGAGCTTTTAAGTTTCTCTTCACATCCAAATGAAGAAAATGTGCAATAGGAGCTTCAACCTACCTTGATGAGTAAACATGCTTCAAAGGCATTGGCAGTGACTATTCCTCAAAAGTCACCATTTGAGACAATAAATAATCCATTATTCAACACAACACCTATAACACAGGATCAAATGAAGACCACGCAAATATTGACAATGGTTCCTCAACAAGAAGTGGTGCCTCACATGCATAAAGTTGGATCAAAATCCAAGATGCAAGAAAGTTTCACGACTGGAATGCCTCATATCACTAATGTCCAAAGCAATTCCACAATGCAACAAAGTTCTTATGTCCCGTTAAGTTCAATATCTTTGCCAAATACTATTGCAACAGATCCTTCGATAATGGCTACACAAAGAGCTACGGGTAGTGGTTTGCACCACCAGCAACTGTTGCAACAATTGAGTAATATGCAAAAGGTACAATCGAATGTGCAAACAAATGATGTGCAACAACAACAATATTGCATTCGACAACAAATTGTAGCGCCTTCGGCACCATTACAAGTTAATGCAAACTTGCCACCATCACAATGGATTGGACAAACAACACAGCCAGTTAATGCAAGTGTCATACCCCATCTTAAGGAGAAGCAATGAAAACCATCTAAACAAAGTTTTTTACAAATGATGGGATATACACCGTGGCAACAATTGGCACAAAGTCAACAAATTCCGATTCGTCAGCACCAACAACATGTGCCTCAATATGTGCCAAGGCTGTGCCAAGGCAAACAAGCTATCCTACTTCACAACCGCAATTGGCGCCTGTGCAATATCAACAACATACTCAATTGCAATATCAACCTAGGCTACAAGAAGCACAACAACAAGGTCGATATCAAGGCATAGCACAACCACAACAACAAGAGATGTATCAAGAACATTATATGCCAGAGACACCAAAAACGGCCATTTTAGAGTATCAACAACCGATCGGAAATACCATGTATCAACAAAGAATACCCACTGGGATTAATGATGGACCTCCAAAGTCTGATACAATTGCGCAACAACTTGAGAAGTTGCAACAAAAAGTTGACACATTAGAAACTAATGGAACAAAGAAGTTGTATACAGATCAAGATTTATGTCCCAACCCATTTGACAAGAGTGTATACATGCCTCCATTCCCTAAGCATTTTGAAGCACCTAATTTTGAGAAATATAAAGGGAATGGTAATCCAAAAGATCATATTCAAGCATTTTTCACGGCATGTATGGAGGTAAGCTATGAGGAGACATATTTAATGCGATTATTTGCACGAAGTCTCACGGGACAAGCCATGGATTGGTATTCACATCTGCCAAGAAATATAAAGACTTGGTCGGAATTGGCTCAAAAGTTTTTATCTCATTTCATGTTCAACATCGACAGTGATGTGACTATGTCAAATTTATGCAACACCAAGCAAAAGCAAGGTGAACCATTAGTGACTTTTTTGCAACGATGGTGAAGCTTGTATAGTCGTTCTTCTCTCGATATACCTAAAGAACAACAAGTGAATCTATTTATCCAAAATTTGGTCCCAGAAATGATGTATGAGCTAAAATTGAAAAGTCCCAGTACTATAGAGAAACTCATTAAGAAAGGAATGAGCATTGAAATGGCTCTTGTAGCTAAAGGAATTATCAAGCTCAACAAAGACAGTGACAACACAAATTATTGAGGGGACAGAAACAGATTTTGGTATAAGAACAAGAATGTCACTAATGATGGTGTTGTTGATGCAAGAGCGGCGAATGCAAATCAACCCCCATTCACAATCAAGAAATTAAGTGTTCCTAATATGTCAACTATGGAACAAAATCAAGAACCAATGAACAATGTTACTCAATAGCCACAATACCAACAACATGCTCAACAACAGCATACTCAACAATATAATCAACAACAAGGCCAACAACAAAACCAACAACGCAAACCCTTCCGATCGTGGGATGGGCCTCCTTGACAATTTACACCATTGGGAGAGCCTATTGAATCAGTAATGAGACAATTGATACAAGCAAAATTTATTAAGCTACCCGATATCAAGGCAGAACCAGTGGTAAAACCGCATTGATGGAATGATAATGCGTATTGTGAGTATCATCGGTCCAAAGGACATAAAACTGCATCATGTTTTCAATTGAAACATATGATCCAAGATTTGTTAGAACAAGGAGTAATTGAGGTAGATCAACCCCATCCGACCTCTAACACTGATCATACTATTTTCAAAACTCCTTTGCTTGATCATGACAAGGGTAAAGCGTCTTCTTCCAACTCTGCTCAAACGGCCAATTATGCAAATACCAGTTATAACTATGTCATTAATTGTTTTTGTGCATCAAATGAGTATGTTTCCACCCTGAGAATAAAGGAACAAGATCCTTCTTGTGCGGTCACCACTCGTCGATCCAAAATAGTCTTGAAAGGAGCACCTGCAGCTCCTCCCAAACCAACTCATGCAAGTCAGTATAATCTTTTGGATCATCTAGGAAAAATACCTGCACAAATATCAATGCTTGAGTCGTTGAAAAT
The DNA here is from genome assembly GCF_030272615.1 of Cryptomeria japonica. Taxonomy (NCBI): domain Eukaryota; kingdom Viridiplantae; phylum Streptophyta; class Pinopsida; order Cupressales; family Cupressaceae; genus Cryptomeria; species Cryptomeria japonica. The sequence goes on from NC_081409.1 coordinate 84,945,746, forward strand.
GTCTCCCATGCATCGTGCAGTCCTAGATAAAGCTTTAATTGAGTCCACTATCCCGACAGATATTGATGTTGACCAGTTTCAAGCCCGGATTGGACATTTAGCTGTTTCCCAAAATGTCGCATTTTCTGATAATGATATCTCACCTGATAAGCTCCCTCATAATGATCCTTTACACCTTGAAGTCTTTGTCCATAATTGCAAAATCCGACCAGTCTTGATAGATGGCGGAGCAGGTCTTAATATTTGTACCTTGAGAGTGGTCATTGGCCTTGGATATACAGAAAATGACATTGATGCTTCCAAAAGAATAACAATCAAAGCATATGATGATGCTGAGCGCCCATCCAGAGGGATAATTACATTGCCCATCAGAGTCGATCCAGTGACAGAAAACACTTTCCTACAAGTCCTAGACCTTGATCTCCCTTATAATATGATTCTTGGCTGTCCATGGATCCATGCAATGATAGCAGTTCCATCCACCTATCATCAATGTTTAAAATATCCTTACAATGGAACTGAGATAACAATTCTAGGAGATCCTAATCCATTTCAATTTTGTGCTACTCTAAAGGATACCCCTCAGTAGCAAGTCCCAGTTAATAGAGAAGCCAAATCAAATAGCTATGTGGATCCTAATGAATTGTTAGATGCTGTTAAAGGAAAATTGAAGATACAGGACCAAGGATGCGGAGAATATTCAATGGATCAAATATTCCTCATCGGGAATTTACCAATATCTCCCAAATCATATGGCAAACCAAGTTTGTTGCAAAAGGAACCTAAGGTCATTATTCAATATCAACGTCCCACTACATTTACAAGATGGGGAGAACTTGACAAAGAAAATGTAGATGATGATGTCATAGATTGGATTTACAAAGATCCAACTGAGACCCCACCTGTCAGATTGCTAGTGGAACGCTATGGCAAAGGATTTACTATGTTGCAAAAGAAAGGATATGATGGTTGTAGTGGCTTAGGCTTGAACAACAATGGAAGACTAGAACCTGTCATACCCAAGAGGCGACCTCCAACTTTAGGGTTAGGATTTGTACTGTTGCGAATTGGATCCACATCTACCAAAGTGCCCACATGTGGAAAAGGGCATAACTCTGACGATGAAATAACACCTGAGGATACCCGACACAAAACTGATTCTAATGAATGGGAGTGGAGTTCTTTTTCTTCTAGCTCCTATGCCCTCAACAATGTCTTCATTGACCCTGATAATTTGCCTATGGAAGACAAACATCAAATAACTCCTCTTCCTAAAACATGTCCTCATGCTTGGATAGAATCATTTTGGGATCCAAGCTCTGAATCCGATACAAGCAGTTTGGATAGTGACACCACAGATGTTCACATTTTTACCATATCAGCCCTCTCCCTCCTTACAATCGATGATGACATGCCCCTAATTTATCCCCAGCTTATCCAACATGACCAACAAGAACCACTCACATTGGACTGTTTTCAAAATGATGAAGCAATTGCAGAATTCCTTGGACTACGGGAAGGAATACCACAAGGAGATCATAAGGAAGGATTTGCTATTGACTTGGATTCCACGGCATATTTTGGGGAGTCAACTCCCTCTTCCAGTCATCAAATTGAAAAAGGAAAAGAAAAAGAAAAAAATCAAAAGAATAGGTCTTTGAGTGAAAACCGTAAGGCACTCTCTGATCATACAAAAGTAAAAATAAAAGACGTACCTGCGAGTGAAAACTTTTCTGAGGCACCCAAAGGTGGAAGAGTGGACGTCCCCCTATCAATTCAGGACAAATCAACATTGCTTGTGGAGATGACCGAGGAAATCAATCTGGGTACACCTGACAACCCTAAGGTCATTCATTTTGCTGCCTCTCTGTCAAAACAAGAAAAGATAGATTTTATCAATTTCTTTCTGGAGAAGAAGATCAGCTTTGCGTGGTCTTATGCAGATATGCCTGGCCTTGATCTAGAGTTAGTCCTTCATCACTTGCCATTGAAAGAAGATGCTAAGCCCGTTAAACAAAAACTTAGAAAGATGCATCCTCAGGTGGCTCTTTTGGTCAAAGTGGAACTGAAAAAATTGCTAGATGTGGGCTTCATCAGACCCATTGATTATGCAGATTGGAATTCAAATTTAGTACCAATTAGCAAAGTGACTAGGGGCATCAGAATCTACACATATTTTAGGGACCTCAATAAAGCATGCCCTAAAGATGATTTTCCATTGCCAAACATAGACATCATAGTGGACATGACGGCTGGATATGAGATGCTTTCATTGATGGATGGTTTCTCTGGCTACAACCAAATTCGCATTGCACCTGAAGATCAACATAAGACCGCATTCACATGTGCTTGGGGTACCTACTGCTGGAATGTGATGCCCTTCGGTCTTAAAAATGCAGGTGCAACATATCAAAGAGCAATGACGACAATTTTTCATGATTTCATGCATACTTTGATGGAGGACTATGTTGATGACTTGTTATGCAAATCTGTCACCAGAGATAGTCATCTAGCCATCTTGGGCCCAATATTTGATAGAATGGAGACCTACAAACTCAGGCTCAATCCAAAGAAGTGTGTCTTTGGTGTCACAGCTGGCAAATTACTTGGATATATTGTTTCTCACTGAGGCATTGAGGTCGACCCAGCCAAGGTTAAAGCAATAATGGATATGCCTCCCCCTTCCAACCTCCGACAATTAAGAAGTCTACAAGGAAAGCTCCAGTCAATCCGCCGCTTTATAGCTCAATTGGCAGACAAGTGTCATCTGTTCCAACATCTACTGCACAAAGGTGTCGCTTTTAAATGGACTGAGCAATGTCAATCAGCCTTTCAAGCTCTCAAAGATTATTTGCTTTCACAACCTATTCTAATGCCTCCTATAGAAGGGAAGCCTTTTATATTGTATATTTCTGCAACTGAAATGGCATTAGGAGTTCTCTTGGCCCAACAAGATGAGAATGGCAGAGAACGAGCTGTTTATTATATTAGCCAGACACTTGTAGGCTATGAGCTAAATTATTCAACTATTGAAAGGGCATGCTTAGCAGTGGTATTTGCAACACAAAAACTCTGACACTATATGCTAAATCACCAAACATTGCTGGTTGCAAAGATTGATCCCTTAAAATACTTGCTTAGTCGAGTAGCTTTGACGGGTCGCCTAGCAAAATGGGTGATGATCCTCAGTGAATTTGATATTGAGTATATGGAGCGAAAGGCAATAAAAGGACAAGTCATAGCTGATCAACTGGCAGAGGCTCCTATTTATGATGATCATCCCATGTTAATAGATTTTCTAGATGAATCTGTCTTTGCTCTTGCATCTTCTAATGAATGGAAGTTATATTTTGACAGATCCCATACCAAGTTCAGATCCGAAGTAGGCATCTTGTTTGTCACCCCTCAAGGTGACGCTATTCCCAAGTCTTACAGAATAACTTTCCATTGTACCAATAACATTGCAGAGTATGAAGCACTGGTCACAGGGCTCCGAGTAGCAGTCCACTGGAACATCACACATTTACAAGTCTATGTAGATTCTTAATTAGTTATCCGTCAAGTCAATGATGACTATGAAACAAAAGATGAAAAGCTTATTCCCTATAAGCACATGGTAGATTTCTTCAAGACAAAATTCATGGCTATCAATTTCAGTCAAGTTCCAAGAATGCAAAACAAGTCAGCAGATGCGATGGCCACAATCACTTCCATGTTAAATATGCCCCATAATATGGACAAGTGTGAATTTTTGGTCGAACAATTGCTTGTCCCTTCTTTCGACATTCCGATAGTAGATGTGATGTGCGTTCTTGTTGGTCCTAACTCCCCATGGTACAATGATGTATATCAATATTTAAAATTCCAGACCTTACCACCTAACCTTTCCATAAACCAACGTCGAGCCTTTATCCGACAGACAACCAAATATGTCATCATCGTCGACACCCTTTACCGTCATTCCTTTGACCATACCCTCCTTAGGTGTTTGGATTCTGACGAAGCACAAATGGCTTTACACGAGGTTCACGATGGTATATGTGGAGGCCATTTCAATGGTCTAAGCTTAGCCAAAAAGTTGATTCATGCTGGGTATTATTGGCCCACTCTGGAAAAAGATGTTCATGATTTTGTTAAAAAGTGCTACAAGTGCCAGATCCATGGAAATTATATTCATGCACCAGCCCAAGAGATTCATTCTGTTATATCTCCATGGCCCTTTTCTCAGTGGGGATTGGATCTTATCGGCAAGATTCACCCAACATCTACAAATGGACACGAGTTCATTATTACAGCTACAGAATATTTTACAAAATGGATCGAGGCCATCCCCATGACCTATATCACTGGTGTCCAAATTTCAAAATTCTTGCTAAACTATATCATATGCAGATATGGGGTACCCCTTGCTATAGTCACAGATAATGGTCGACCTTTTAAGAATAAAGATGTCAAAGAACTCTGTGACAAGTTTCATATTCAACACCGTTTTTCTAGTCCATATTATCCATAGGGTAATGGTCAAGCTGAAGCCTCAAATAAGACCATTATCAAGATCCTGAAAAAGGTTGTCAATGACGCTGGTCGAGATTGACATGTACAGTTGAATCCAGCACTATGGGCCTATCGCACTTCTATCCGCACACCTACTGGTGCAACACCTTATTCCTTGGTGTATGGTGCGGAAGCCATTTTACCTTTGGAAGTGGAGATTCCTTCTTTGCGGGTTTCCTTGCAACACCTGATTGATGATGAGACACATAGAGTCTCTCGGTTGCATCAGCTTGAGATGTTAGATGAGAAACGTCAAACAACTCTGACACATTTGCAAGCATATCAAAATCGTCTCCGTCGCTCTTATAATAAGAAAGTCAAAGGGCGACACTTCGAAGTGGGAGACCTAGTTTTAAAGGCAAATCCCAAGAATGCATAGTCTACTGATATCATCAAGGGCAAGTTTGAACCTAATTGGGTTGGGTCTTTCATAGTAACTGCAGCATATGGCTCGAGGGCATATCAGCTTGCGACTCCAGAAGGTGAACCTCTGTCTGATCCTATCAATAGCATGCATCTTCGCAAGTACTGGGTGTAGTTTTCTCTCAGCACTTCTTCAAATATGATCCTGAAAAAAATACAAAAAAAATGAAAAAAAGAAAAAAAATACAAAAAAAATGAAAAAAAGCAAAAAAATACAAAAAAAATGAAAAAAAATGAAAAAATACAAAAAAAATGAAAAAATCAAGAAAATACAAAGAAAAAAGTGAAAAGCAAAGAAAAAGAGCAAAAAAGTAAAGAAAAAATGATTCGCCCTCTAGTGAAAACCTGGCAAACAGTCGCTTTGGGCAAGTACCATGGTGAAAACCTAGCAATCAGGTGCCATGAGTAATAAGATCATTGCTTTGTCATCTATCGCGACTTCTCGCTATACTTTCTCTCGGCCAATTTATCATGCCTATCTTTTTCTTGACCCAATGTTCTGTTCCAGGCCTGTTATTGGTCAACATCACTATCTTGCATACTCCGGTTTCTTGTACATATGTTTTGGTCCCGGTCTATGTGTCTTTTGGATGCGCATTGGGTGCGTTCCCCTTGTCATGATCAATCACTAAATAATGTCCTGAAAAAAATCTTTAAAATGGAAAAATGTCCTGGAAAAAATCTTTAAAATGGAAAAATGTCCTGGAAAAAATCTTTAAAATGGAAAAAATGTCCTGAAAAAAATCTTTAAAATCAAGTAATGTCCTGAAAAAAGTCATAAAAATTGAATAATGTCCTGAAAAAAAGTCCCTAAAATTCAAATAAAGTCCTGAAAAAACGAACAGAAAAAAAAAACATTGTAAAAACTCAAAAAAAAAAAACATTTTGCAATAAAGTATTCCCTTTGTGCATCGACAGGTTGCTGAGCATACATCCAACGACAATCAATTCAACACTGTGCTTTCCTAAAATCACGCATTAACAGGTGATCTTTTTCAATCAAACCAGGCATTCAAATTGATCCACATTGTCATATCAAACGTTACCATCGATATCATTTGTTCTTGTCACCACTATCATGGGTCTTATACAGGGTGTGGTATACTCGAAACCAGACTGTGTCCTGTCTTAGACGGGGTACCACATATCTTGAAACCAGACAGCATGATCATCCTATCAACACTTTCAACTTTTGACAATGAAGATCAAGATGTTTGTTTGACTTGTTTGAATTGGTGCATCTTATCATTTTATTGATTTATCTTCAATCATGTTCCTATGTTGCTCGATGATGTCACTGAGTGATTTAGAGTGACCGGGATGGTTCATGGTCCTTTTCTTTTGGTTGTGATTGTTGTTTGTCTGTGATGTGTCTGTCTTACACAAAGGGATTGCATTATCGCTCTGGCCTTCATTGCCATGTAGCGCCGCATCCATTTTGCCATATCAAATAAAGGTTCTCACCTACTTCTGTGCATTACTGAAAGCAAGTTTTTCTTCATCTCTAACTGTCCTCTATCTCATTTCTTCTTACTAACATTTCTTCCATCAGTCTTGGCAGTCTGTTCGATCCTATCATTTTTATCGATCAATTGGCCTCTTTTCTGCATATTTCCGACCAATTCCTCGAGGGGGCATGCATATGTCATTATTATTGTCTAGGGCATTTTCATTAAGTTCTTTGAAACAACACTTAAGATCGCATTATCTCAAAAAGGGGCAAAATGTAGACACCTAAAAATGGTCAACATTTGCGAAGTCATGCTTTAACATTTGTGCATTGCCTCATTTTAGGTTTTTGCATCGCATTAACATTTCTCCTATGTCACGCACTTGGTTTTTATCATTTGCGAGCATCGAGTCATTCTTCTACATTCTTCATCTGTCTCGCTTTCGAATTTGGTCTTGTCGACAACAATCTTCAATCATGATTTTGGTCGATCTTTGTCCTTGTCAATCTTGTCATATTGCGATCGATTCGTCATCGATCCTTGTCCTTTTCAATCATGTCAATTTGGTCAATTTGTCATTGATTTTTGTCAACCAATCTTAATCAAATCATTTATCAACACTGGTCATTTATCTATTCAAAATCATGATCGAATCGATATCAACTATCCTTTGTCAAGACCTAATTGTCATCTTTGCATTGCTAATTCATCTCTTTAGGGTTTCATGATTTAATCATTTAACCTTGTGTGTCATTTCTTCCTCTAGGATTAATAAATTATTTATTTATCCTAAGTCTTCTTATCACAATTAAATGTTTATTTAATTGGCTAATTAATTTCCTCCTATTTTTGTAAATTAATTAATGAATGAGAAATTATTAATTAATTTACCTATTTTTCATCAATTTCCTAATTTCCAAGTCATTATTCCCAATTTAATTTTCTAATTTCTCCTAAATGTCTATTTCTATTTCAAAATCTTGTCATAAATCCTTGCATAGCAATTTGTCATAAATTGTCATAAATCCTTGCATAGCAATTTGTCATAGACATGTCATAATTTTGCTATTCTTGATTTGAATTTCCATTTGAATCACTATCATGCTAATTTGTTCATCTCTCCAATTTGTCTATAAATTGGATGAATTTCCTCAATCAAAACCCCCAATTTGATCGTATTTTGAACCCCTAATCAGATTATCGAATTTCTAATCAATCACGCTTCGAGTACTTTTGAACAATAATCTTGTCTACTTGCTTTCAATTATGTATGTGCACTTGTAGGTGAGATCCACAATAAAAACTATTTGAAGAGGAAAGAAGAACAATGGAGCCGCATGAAGGAAACATTTGGATTTACATCTGGTTTGCATAATCTTTTTGAATGTTTTATCTTTATGTCTCTATTGAATGTTGTTTAGGATAGATCATTGCAATGAGCTTTCGTGATTGAGCTAATGATTATTTTTTAATATTTGTTTGTGAGGAATGTTTTATCTCTATGTCTCTATTGAATGTTGTTTAGGATAGATGATTGCAATGAGCTTTCGTGATTGAGCTAATAATGATTTTTTAATATTTTTTAGTATTTTTATTTTTGCTACATAAAAATAAAGGTTCTCACCTACAAAGTGCATTACTGAAAGCAAGTTTTTCATCATCTCTAACTGACCTCTGTCTCATTTCTTCTTACTAACACTTTTTCCGTCAGTTTGGATAGTCAGTACGGTCTAGTGCTCCGATCTCCACACACATATGTTGCATCTTGCATTTGTTGGTTAGTACATTTGCATTTATATTAAACATCATCTCATGCATTACATCAAGCATTTTATCTATTTCATATCATAAATGCATCAAAAATACATAACAATATATCCATACATGTTCATAAACAATGCATCAGTCATCCATATATCGAGAAATAACATAAGTCATAACATATTGCATTCCATCATGTCAATGCATATCATATCACATATCATAATAATATCGGAGTACAAAAATCGGACTGTCTGTCCTAAGTATGGCCCGCAAGCTGACTACAAAATGTCAAACTACATAATGTCCACTGTCTGTCCTAAGGAGCACGTGCCTCTGTCACTGGGTGCTCCCTCTGTCCTCCTCATCCCTGCCATGTCTCGTAGATGATGTCCCTCCTGGTCCTGGCTGTGGTGGTCTCATAGGTCCACTTACCCCCATGCTGCTCAATGACCTCCGAGAGCGTGACCTACTCTCTATCCTCGATCGTGCCCGATATGAAGGTGCTCTCTGCTCTAGTGGAACTGCACTCTCATATAGTATCCTCCAATATAGTCTCTCCTCTCCGGTCTCTACCAGCATCTGTGCCATCTCCTGTGCACTAGCATCCCTAATCGACCCAATGAACTCAGTGACTCTCTGTCCCTCTCGCTGTGCCTGCGCTATTGTTGTATCTCATTCTGTCCTCAAGATGGCATTCCGTCTCTCCAATGTCACAATATAATCCTGCTGACTCACTATGGTAGCCCTGCACATCTCCATCTCCTCTATCCTAGCTGTCTCCAGCTCTATGGGAATATCTTGCAATGTCTCCTGATCAGCTGAGTCTAGCTCATCATCGTCCTCCCCACCATCATCTCTGTCCTCTTCATCCCCCTCATCCTCATCATCACCCTCATCCTCCTCGTCCTCATCATCTCCCTCCTCTCCTATGAGTGGGAAGTCCTCCTGTCTCCTCGGTACTGGAATATCAGGATCAGTCAAAGGCACTGGTCATCGCTGTGCGAACCATCGCTCATACTCCTCTGTCATCCCAGCATCCACCACATCTGACCTCCAATCTCACTATCTCTACTGTAGTTGTGCAAAGTCGGCATATGCTATGTGTGGCTGAATCATACTACCCCACTGACTCGTCTCTCTGTGAGATCGGGCAAACTGAGTCATCCTCCTGGGTACATCCTGCCTCTCTCCAAACTGTCATCTGACTCTCTCTGGTAGGTACATCTCAATCACTCTCTGGTGATTCACTGGTCACCCAATCAGGTACATCTCCTATCTGCAATATGGTAGCTCCTCATGATCATCTGACCATCCAGGGCAATCTAGATATGGCCTCCATGTGAACTCTCTAAGTCTGTCTAGCTCATGTCGCCAGTACAATATGTATCCAAATGGACCCTATCTCAGTGCTCCCCCATAGCAATACACATATGGTCGATGTGGTACAACCTGTCTCTCTGTAATCGGTTGACATATGGCTATGTGCTCAAATGCCCATACCTGAAGCAATGTGACTCCACAGCTCAGAGTCTAAACCCCCTGATATGCTATCTGATGTAGCTGAAAATATAGCATAGCTAGTACACATGGTCCCCATGCGTACACCGTACCCTCTATCGCCATCCGCTCTAGCATGCTTCCCCATCCAATAGGGAATCCATGTCCTTGTCTATCCCCTGCTAGTAAACATGCTATCACTATTGCTATAACCACATATTGTCGGTCATACTCGGAAGCCATGCTCTCCCAACCGATCTCCCTCTCGACAATGTCCAGATCATCTGCGTCACACTCAAATAGCCTGCATAATGCATCTCTCCTGGTCACTGGGTCATACTCTATCATCTCTCCATGTATCAGAATGCGGAGGATGTGCCATACATCCTCTAGAGTCACTATCGCCTCGCCAGTCGCCAAATGGAATGAGGAGGTCTCCGAATACCAGCGCTCTGCCAATGTGGTCAGCAATCCTGTGTTTGCCCTAATCTCGGGCATGAATGTGATGTAGTATATCCCTAGTCCTGCTAAGATATCTCTATCTGTGCTCCTGAGTCTATGTCGTAGCATGAAGCAGTCAGGTCGGTTCTCCCGCGTGATCAACAGATACTGTCGACTCTGCATCATAATTGGGGCATATTTTTGTCAGTTTTAGGGTTTTCTCCTATGGGTTGCCTTTCCTCATTTTCATGTCCAAATCAGGGTGTTTTCATCTAATCTAACCTATCCTACCTTTATCCCCCCTTTTCGGATCATTTGCATGTCATTTTGACCAAAATTAGGGTTTTCAGTGCACAATTGCACCTGTGTCAAAGAACCTGCGCCTGTGTCAGGTAACTTGCACTTGTGTCTTCCTACAGAAGTGCAGAAGACCCTACACAAGCGCAGGATTCGCCCTGCACAAGCACAGGAGTCCTTTTTGGCATCCCCTATGGGCCCCGCAAGCAATCAAAATTCATGAAATTGAAAACATGGGTTTTTGAGATCCATACTGCTGCTCCTGCATCATCCAATCGTCTGAATGTGCATACATGTTCCCCAAGGTGATCCGCCATTGGAATGTTTGCCATCTCTCTACAGATGTCCTTGTCCAGAGCAATAAATTCTCCTCTTTGGCTAGTACAAATGAGCAATTTTCACTCTTGGTCTCATTTATAGCTCTTTGTCATTGCATAGATGGGCGTGCATCCTCTCCATCTTATGTTGGTCACGGTCTTGTGCACCTTACATTGCTTTTCCTTCATGCATCCGATCTCCGATTGTCAGTCTGTTCGATCCTATCATTTTTATCGATCAATTGGCCTCTTTTCTGCATGTTACAGCCAATTCCTCGAGGGGGCATGCATATGTCATTGTTAGTTGTCTGGGGCATTTTCATTATTGTTCTTTGAAACAATGCTTAAAATCGCATTGTCTCAAAGAGGGGTAAAATGTAGACACCCAAAAATGGTCAACGCTTGCGGAGTCATACTTTAACATTTGCGCATTACCTCATTTTAGGTTTTTGCGTCGCATTAACATTTCTCCTATGATTCGCACTTGGTCTTTATCATTTGCGAGCATCGAGTCATTCTTCTACATTCTTCAATCATCTCGTTCTCAAATTTGGTCTTGTTGACAACATTATCCAATCATGATTTTGATCAATTTTATCCTGTCGCATCAATGTGCATGCTCATTTGTCATCATTTTGGACATCGTCAATCCTAATTAGGGTTTTGTCCTCTTATCAATCTTATCATCAATCTTATCATTTTGGACATCGTCAATCCTAATTAGGGTTTTGTCCTCTTTTCAATCTTATCATCTGGCGATCGGTTTATCAATCTTATCGTTTTACGATCGATTTGTCATCGATCGTTGGCATTGTTCGATCTTGTCATTTTGCGATCGATTTGTCATCAATCGTGGTCATTTCCAATTTTGTCATCTTGCAATCTAATTTGTCATCGATTCTTGTCCTTTTGTCAATCTTACATTTTGCGATCGATTTGTCATCAACCGTTGTTTGTCTCAATTATGTCAATTTGGATCAATTAGTCATTGTTCCTCGTCAATTGGCGCCTATCAATTTGGTCTCCTTATCAATCTCGGTTAGTTTGTCAATCAATCAAATCATTTATCGCATTGGTCATTTATCAATTCAAAATCATGATCGAATCGACATCAAATCAATCTTCAATCACGACTTAATTGTCATTCTTGCATTGCTAACTTATCTTCTAGGGTTTTATGATTTATCATTTAACCTAATGTGTCATTTCTTCCTCTAGGATTAATAATTATTTATCCTAAGTCTTCTCATTACAATTAAATATTCATTTAATTGGCTAATTATTCCTCTTTTGGTGAATTAATTAATAAATGACAAATTATTAATTAATTTACCTAATTTTCCTATTTTCCATCAATTTCTAATTCCTAATTTTCATCAATTTCAATTTTCTAATTTCTAAATTCTTAATTTCAATTTCTTCCTATTTCTCTCCTAATTTCATGGGAATGACATAGAAATTTGTCATAATTTGTCATAATTGACAATCAATCAATTCTTGACATAGAAATTTGTCATAAATTGTCATAAATCCTTGCATAGCAATTTGTCATAGACATGTCATAATTTTGCTATTCTTGATTTGAATTTCCATTCGAATCACTATCATGCTAATTTGATCCATTTCTCCAATTTATCTATAAATTGGATGAATTTCTTCAATCAAAAGGCCCTAACCCCTAATTAGATTATTGAATTTCTAATCAATCACGCTTCGAGTACTTTTGAGCAATTTTCTTACCTACTTGCTTTCAATCATGTATGTGCACTTGTAGGTGAAATCCACAACCAAACTATTTGAAGAGGAAAGAAGAACAATGGAGCTGCATGAAGGAGCATTCAAATCATACCTTTGGTTTGCTTAATTTCTAGTTTTGTATGCTTTGTTTTCATGTCTCTATTGATAGTGTGTTTAGGATAGATCATTGCAATTTGCTTTTGTGATTGAGCTAATGACTAGTGTTTTTGACTTGTTTGTGATGATTTCCTATTTCCTATGCTACACCCACAATATTCACTTACTGGCCAATAAGAGAATATTACTTACAATAGGGGCATGGACATGCAGGAAGGCCAACTGCCTAGAGCTCACTGCTCAATAAGAAGTCACACTGACTTACAATGAGGATTTACACAAATCCAATATTCTGTACTGCTTTACAATAGCATCTTTAATGCCAGATTTAGTACCGGTTCTTGCTCTGTTCTTTACATATACCCTTGACCTACAATTAGCACATTAGGTCTGCCTTATAATTTTTTTATTTCTTTCTATCCATATCCTACAAATGCCTACAATGATCTCTTTTATATACAAGAGTCATTTTACAATTTGCCAAGTCGGCTTACAATGATAAACAAAATATTACATATCAAAAATCTTGTCAGCCTCTATGTCGGTATACATATTTCCTTTTGTGTCGGTGTACATCTTCTGTGCCGGTACCAGTGTAGATTGATTTTGTTGATGTGGGAGCACTGTTTTGTTTGAGTAATGCTTTGCCGGTATAATGTCTTGTCGGTGCCATAGGATTGCAAGGTTGCCTGTGTAATGCTTTGCTGGTATAATGTCTTGCCAGTGCCATAGGATTACAAGGTTGCCTGTGTAATGCTTTGTCGATATAATGTCTTGCCGGTGCCATAGGATTGCAAGGTTGCCATCAATGACAAAACCTTCAATCACACACAATGTCTCATTGGAGTGCCCATATGCCAACAAAAAATATAATCGGTACAAAGTGGATTTTTAGAAACAAGCTAAATGAAAGAGGTGAGGTCATTCGAAATAAAACAAGACTAGTTTGCAAAGGATATGCTCAAGAAGAAGGAATAGATTATGGTGTGACTTTTGCACCTGTGGCTAGACTTGAGGGAGTAAGAACATTGTTGGCATATGCTGCTTTCAAAAATTTCAAGGTATATCAAATGGATGTCAAATCTGCATTTTTGAATGGTATACTAGAAGAAGAAGTTTATATTGAACAACCTGAAGGATTTGTTCAAGACAAGAATAAAGATCAGGTATGTAAATTGAACAAAGCTTTATATGGTCTGAAACAAGCACCTACAACATGGTATGAGAGATTGCACTCTTATTTAATCAAGATTGGTTTTATAAGAAGTGAAAACAACAATATGTACATGAAGAATGATGAGAATAACGAAATATTGATCTCAGCCATATTTGTTGATGTTATTATCTTTTGTAGAAATTATTCTCTATGTAAGAACTTTGGTAATAAAATGTGCAAAGAATTTGAGATGTCATTAATTGGTGAGATAAAGTATTTTATAGGTTTACAAATACTGCAAATGAAAGATGAGATTTTCATTACTCAATCCAAGTACATAAAGGAAATCTTGAAGAAATTTGGAATGGAGGATTCTAAACTTGTAAGTACTCCTATGATTACTAACTATAAACTATCAAATAATCATGAATCTACATCTATTGATGAGACACTTTACCGATCCATGACTGGAAAGTTACAATATGTTGTGCACAACAGACCGGATATAGCACATGTAGTAGGTGTTGTTGCAAGATTTTCTGCAGATCCCAAAGAAACCCATATGACAGCAATCAAGTTAATTTTCAGATACCTAAGAGGCACTGAAGATTATGGCTTAGTATATGAAAAGAGGAATGGTTTTGATTTAAAAGTCTATACTGATGCTGATTGGGCAGGAAACATTGATGATAGGAAAAGCACAAGTGGTGGAGCTTTCTTTTTGGGAAGAAGACTAGTAAGTTGGCTTAGTAAGAAAAAAGGATGCATTTCACAGTCAACAGCAAAAGCTGAATATGTTGCTGCAGCATTGAATTGCACCAATATAGAATGGATGAAACAATTGTTGGAAGGCATAAATGAAAAGGTTACCAAGCCAGTAACTATATTCTATGATAATACTAGTGCCATTAACATTTCAAAGAATTTGGTAATGCACTCCAAGACAAAACATATCCCTATAAAGTATCATTATCTCAAAGAAGAAGTTCAAGAAAAGAAAGTTGTGCTGGAATATGTTAGCACAAAGGAACAAATTGCAAACATCTTCACAAAGCCACTGCCAAGAGACACTTTTGAGTATCTCTGAAGCAAGTTAGGGGTCCTACCCCTATCTTCTACTCACTGACAGAGTTTGGTGAAAGCATCAATTCAATGAATCTACAGAATATCATTTGTGGATTGATGTTGATTGACACACTTTAAGAGGTTTTCTAAAGGTGTGCAAGTGTGTAGGAAATAGTATTGAAGGCAAGTTGCTCTGATCGAGACTGAGACGATACATGTATAACACAACAAAGGCAAGCACTTCACAGGAAAAGAATTCATGATTTAGTTCTTTTTACTTTTTGGCATTATTGTCAAAGGGGGAGAAGACAAAACAGTAAAGCCTTAATGAAGAAGATAACAAGAGACTAATGATAGGGGGAGAAGACTTCAGGAGATGATCTATACAACAATCTGAATCTGAATCAATTTGAATAACCCATGTTGGTATTACCATTTAAATGTTGGTATTGCCATCAATGCCAAAGAGGGAGATTGTTGGAATTTCAATAGAAAAGAGATTGTTGGTATTTCATTGAGGATATTGAGAAGGTTGTTGAAGATTATTGATATAACTGAAGAAGGATGATTACTGTCTTAATAACATTATTTTGTCATTGATGTCAAGAAATTGATTTTTTTGATTCAGTATGATGTTGCCATATCTTGAGAAGAATGTTTTGAAGAGAATTAAGGTGTCAGTAAGTGACACAGAAAGAATGTGAAAATAAGGGGAGAGATAAGTTATTCAATGGGCAACTATTACCGAGTTAGACAATGAGGAGATCATGTTGTTTTGATTGTTTTTGATATCCTACATATGTTGTTGATTGTAAGTTTAATACTACACTATGTCATCGAGCAAAGGAACCTAGTCGATAAACCCTAAGGAACCTAGTCGATAAACCCTAAGGTTATCGATATCAGTTAAAGAAGGCAGAATGTCTACCGAGTGAAGTTTAGTATTAACCGAGTAACAACCAAGTTATAACAACTAGCATTGGGTGAATAAAAGTATTATTTAATGAAGGAAGTTGATGAGTTGGTGATGATTAAATGATTGATATGTCATGCAAGAAATTTGGTAAGGATCTACGGCTTTGAAAATTCAAGAGTCAGATCTACAACACAAATTGAACCGCAATAACCTAGCACAAGTTCCAAGGAAGAAATGCAAGTTCCTAGGCGAAGAAAAATGTTTTATAGATCTAAGGATACATTGAACCTAGTCAAGTTTGATGATCTAACGACTAAGATTGATCATAGGGTAATGTGATCAAGGAGATTAAGCGGTTAGAAGATTGTTTATAAATAAGGAATTGTTGATGAACAATGAATGCAAGCAATTGTATGCACAGTGATGCTACAATAACAGTAACCGAGCACAGAAGCTTGAAGATCTAATTGAAGAACAGATAGTGAAGCCCAGCAAGCCCATCAAGGGATAAGATAAGTCTTATGACAAGATTGTTTTGAGCAAAATAGAATCTGCTTTAGCATTTCAGATGTGAAGTTGCAGATATAGTTTATTACTGTTGTTTATTTTGTAAGTGATAGAAAATCTCTTAACCGAGTGGACCTAATAGTCTTATTTGTAAATCCTCTAGCAAGGTAACATTCTAGTTGAGTGTTTGAAATCCTTTGACAAGGTCACTTCTAACAAAGTGAAGATTCTAACAGATCTAAGGGAAATCCCTTAACCGGGTCACATCTAGCAATGTGTTTGTAATCTTTAACATGATTTTCTTTTAACCGAGCATACTCTAGAAGATTATATTTCTTAGTGGGTCCAAAATCCCATAGTGGTTTTTCCCTATTTGGGTTTCCACATTAAATATGGTGTTATATGTGTTGTGATGATTATATGTTTATGAGTTAGCATGTTTTATAGTTTTGGTTATATAGCTGAATATAAGTTACCGAGGTTGAATCTGTTGCTTATATTAAAGATAAAGTTTGTATGATTCACCCCCCCTCTCATCTTGTTAGCTATTGGCATCAAAGTTTCACACCCCATGACCACGGTAACTAGGAAACAAATCACCTCTTTTATCCTTCATTATCTAATCTGCAGATATGGCATTCCAAGTTCCATCATCACTTTTAATGGATGACCTTTCAAAAACCAAGATGTACGAGAACTATGTGAAAAATTCAAAATCCAACGTCATTTTTCTACACCTTACTACCCACAGGAGAATGGTCAAGCAAAAGCATCCAACAAGACAATTTTGAAAATCCTAAAGAAAACAGTGAATGATGCAGGTAAAGATTGGCATATACAACTCAATCCAGCACTTTGGGCATACAGAACTAGCATTCGCACATCTACAGGAGCTACACCATATTCATTGGTACATGGATTAGAGATGATATTACCATTGGAGGTGGAAATTCCATCTCTCAGAGTCTCTTTGAAAGGCCTAATTATAGATAAAGAGTATCGAGTTAACCGACTACAAGAGCTCAAACTTCTAGATGAAAGATGCCAACGAGCCTACACTCATCTCAAAGCATATCAGCAACACATGTGAAGGAGCTACAACCACAAGGTCATTCCCCAAATTTTTAAAATTGGTGACCTAGTACTCAAGGAAAATCCTAGAAATCAGCAAGATCGGGAAAAGAAAGGGAAATTTGAACCTAACTGGTTAGGTCCCTATGTCATCATATCAGCCTATGGATCAAGTGCTTATCAGCTGACAACTTCAAAAGGAGATGTGCTCGATGAACCAACTAACAATATCCATTTGAAGAAATACTACACTTGAGTAGTCTAATTCATGAAAAAATAAAATAAAATAAAAAATGTCAAAAAATAAAGAAAAAGCAAATAAAAAGGTACAATAAAAGCAACTAGTGAAAACCTAGCAACAGGCGCTATTGTGAGAGGATGGATCCTATCTATCTTTTACTACCTGTAGCATCGTAAAATTGCGACACTTGTAATTTTGACTGCATTTGGGTCTTCACGATGGCGGCGCAACATTGAACCTGAATGGAGACCCCGAAACCTGTTTACGACATCAAAAACTGCATCTTTCTTCACCTTGGCCTGATCCTCCTTACACCCTATTGTCCCAGGAGGTGGGACCATGACACCTAGTACCCTGGTCCCTCAGGACCATGGCGCCCAACGCCCTGGTCCCTGGCCCTATTTTGGGCCCGATCTCTTGTTGGACATCGGGTCTTCAAGTTTGCAATTTGGAAAATAATGCTCCTAGGTCAGCCTAAGGTCAGAAAAATCAGTCTCCTAACCCTAATTGACAAGTATATAAACTACATTTCCCCTCCCAGAAAAGGAGGAGGGAAAAACATATGTGTGCAAGAGGCGGAAGCGATAGGCAAACATTCAAACATTCAAACATTCAAACGTTTAAGCATTCCTTCAAGCAATTGAGCATTCTAGGTCTCCATTCAAGGCTAGGTGTTGCATTCAAGACAAGGATTCAACCATTGAAGAGGAGATCACCTACAACACACAACATACAACATACAACATCATTACACCTTCGCATGTAAGAATACAAACATTCTTACAACAAGGTATCAGTACTTGATTACATTACAAACATTTACATTTACAACATTCTCATTTCTTGGTTAATTCCAAAATTGGGGTTTGACCTGAGGCAAACCCCTAATCCCTAACCCCCCAATCATCCTCTCTTTTCTGTGTGTAGGTTGCAGGTACGCAGCTGTAATTGAAGATCTGGAATCCTTGTGCAGAGACGAACAGATCCCCCTTCATTTCACAGATTTTTCGGAGGACCGTGTGCACTCCGGGTGCCATCGTCCCGTCAACTTTCACTCAAACTTGCAAGACAACATTGTCTCGACATTTTACTACTAATTTCAGGTCCGCAGCTTCATCCCGTGTCTCTATCTCCGTCTACAAGCGAATCTTTCCTACTTTTACATACACTCCTAGTTCAATCCTTCTATCTACATTCTTTACAAAAGAGGGTATCCTTGTTGTCTCAACCCTTGAGACTCATTTAGAATTCAATCTTGCATTGTGTGGGATTGGATCTTGCAAGTTTCAACCCCTCTTTTGAATGTAAAGTCTCTCCTAAGTGAAAACCATCAATCCTAGTGACCTCCTTTCTCTCTCCTTGGAGTGGGGGAACACCTGGGGTTCGATTTTCCCCTTTACATTTTGGTGAACCTGACGTGAACATCCTAATTCTGATTATTCATGGTTAGATCTGAAAAATTTTGCTTCCTTAATTACATTTCCATGTTTGATCTTTTGCAAATTTTAGAGGTTAATTGCATAAAAACCCTAAATTTTCTTTTTAGTAATTGAGCTTGTGAAATGTTTAATTGTTAATGCTTGTTTCAGATCTACCCTTCTATTGCAAATTATCAATTCATATTTGTGCCTTAATTCTAAAAATTAAGTGGTTAAGTGTCAAAACCCTAATTTTTAACCCTCTTGATTCAACCTTTGACCGATGATTTCACTGATCAAAACACCTCCAAATTGGTTGTAACTTTGGATTCCGCAACAAAATCATAATATCTCTCATCCCTGAAATTTTGAAAAAAGTTGCGAGGACCATGTGCACCCCGAGCGCCATTGTCCTCGACATTTTTTCCGAAATGTCGGGAGCTAGATCTTACTATATTTTTCTGCTAGAATCCAGAATCTTGTCTGATTTCATCAATTCTAACACTTTCAAAATTAAAGTCAAAGTTGGTCTAGTGATTGCTTGGATTAAGGCTTCTAATCATTCAAAAATTGTTGAAATTGAAATTTTGTGTTAAAATTGTGTTTCTTACTGTCCTAAATCTGAAAAGTGTGTTGGCATTCATTCAAAGTTTCAGTGCTTTATTCAAATTTTTGCAATTTGTGACTTCTGAAATTAAGTGTTTAATTGCAACAACTTTGATTTCCACTTTCAAAATTGAATTTTTGCATGAAATTGAGTCAACTTTTAAATTTCAAAGCTTGCATTGCTTTTAGTGTTCCCTCTAAAATCATAAAATTCAAAATTTTAGTTTCCCTCTCTTTTTCAAAATTCAAATTTTGCATTTTTCAACAATCTTGGTAGGATTCAATTTTGAGATTGCAACTTTAATTTGGCCTATCTACAGATCGTAAAATCACTCAATTTTTTTAGATTAGCTTTAAAATCATCATAACCTTCATCCCTGAAAATTTCAAAAAAAGTTGCAAGGACCGTGTGCACTCCGTTCGCCACGGTCCCTGACATTTTTTTCGAAATTTTGGGAGATTGTCATGATTGCATTTAACAGCTTAAATCTAGGAGATTGGTTGATTTTATTGAAATTTTCTACCTCTAAATTCGAAAATAAATTCAAAATTCAAGATTTCAATTTTCAAGATAACAATTAAAATTAAGAGCTACCCCCCTTGGCCCTAATTTTTCAATTGTGCCTACCTTTCTTGGAAGTTGTGTTTCCCTCTTCTTTCACAAAGTTCAAATTGGATAATCATTATCTCATTGTTCAATTTTGTCAACTTTATTTTCAAAATTCAAAATCTTCTCTCTCTCTCTAGTGCATGAGTTTTACAACAATAAGCCCTACTTACACTATTCCCATTAGACGAAGCCTTAGAATTAAGTCTTTCCAAGGTTTAATTACCAAGGAGATGGAACCTAATTTGAATGGCCTTTTTAACAAGGACATGGGTAATTCCTCTAATCCTCTTAATGATGAAGAATCTCTCCATGAGGTTTCTGTAGAACAACTTTCGAAATTGGATAACCAATTTGATGATTTTCAGCAATGGATGTCTCAAGAATACCTCGATAGCCAAGCTCTTTCATTAATTGAGGGTCTAAAACGTATGGTTCAAAGTGATAAGAATGGAATTGATATTTTGCATAGTATTGCACACATTGTGGATTCGAATGTGATGCCTATGAAGAGTTGTGCCAAAACTTTAGGTTATACACAACCTCCTACTCAAGTCAATCATTCTATCCCTTTGACAACTTCTATTGCTAGTATACCTACTTTTACATCAAACATAATGACTACTTCAATACAAAACATTCCACCTATGATCACCAATCATGGGGGCAATCCTTCCTCTTCAATCAACCCTCTTCCTTCATTCAATCCGACTTCTTCATTCATTCCTTCAATGAGTGTCCCTATTACATCTCCACAAATGAACATGACGCAAGGGGGCAATTCATTCAACCATTCCATTCCTCCTTGTAGTGCTCCTTTTTTCCAATCATCTCCTATGACTAACTATCATAGTGCCCCGCCACCTTACTCTCAAACAATACCTTCTTTCAATAACATAATACCTCCATCACAATCTAACATGTCTAATATGAACTCTTTGACTGAATCGACCATTAACAATCTTGCGCAAACTGTCTCTTCGTTATAGCAACAAATTGCCTTTATGAATCAGTCTAAGTTTAGTGTGCCCACATTTGATGTTGCGAGCCCACTTTCTCTTGACATTGTTCGAGCTATCCCCCCTAAGAATGTTGAAATCCCATAGTTGGAGCTTTATAATGGTAAAGGTGATCCTCTAACACATGTTAAGACCTTTCAAACAATATGTATCGATTTTTCTCATGACCAAAGGTTGCTTGCAAAACTGTTTACTAGAACATTAAGAGATAAGGCTCTACAATGGTATTGCTCGTTGCCTTCCTATTCTATTGCTTCTTTCCAACAACTTGCAAATGCTTTTATTCAACAATTTCAAAACAATATAAGTCTTAAAGTTACTTTGATTGATTTAATGCATTGTAAACAAGGTGTTAAAGAAAAAGTGACTGATTTAATTGGTAGATATAAGCATTTGTGTCTCAAATTTCTTTTCCAGTACCTGACAATGATATTCAAAGAATCTTTATTTCTAATTTACAAAAAGATATTAGAGAAAAACTTCTATTTTCTGAGTTTACTTCTTTCCAACAGTTGTGTGCAACTCTTCACAATTATCAACTGACTGTGAGTCAAATGGAACAAGCAAATCCTATGGCTCCGAGTGATAAGGGTGATAGTAGTCAACAACCATTTGGGAAGTTTAAACCGAACAGAGGGTTCGTTAAGTTCAATGAAAACATCACCAACAACAATGTGAATGCAGCATCAGGTGTGCCTCCTATTTCTAAGTTTTTCAAGAAAGAAAGAGAGTTTACTCCTTTGAATGAATCATTGCATAGTAATATGAATAAGTTATTGGAACAAAATGTGCTTACTCTCCCTCCTATAAAGCAAATAGATCCTGCAAAGATTAATTCACCCTATTTTGATAACAAATCTTTTTGTCAATTTCATCATCAACCTGGGCATGATACTGAAAAATGTTTTGCTTTAAAGGGTAAAATTCAAGATTTGATTGATAATAATACTATCTCTATTTCAGGTGTGAATGATAAAGGCAACACATCTGTAGCTCTTCCAAACCAAAATCTTAAGATTTTTACTGATCCATTACCTTCTCATACCTCTAATGTGATTGAGACTAATGGTTCCTCTTTCTCACTTGATGGTCTTGTGTCTATGACTCCGAATGTGATTAACTTTGTAGAGCAGCAGAAAATCCCTAAAGAACCTTCCATCACATTTGATTCCAGTGAAACTATCAGGGCACCTGATGATCCTTTATATATAGTTGCAAAAGTCAAGAATACACCTTGTCGTGGAGTGCTTATTGATCCTTCTTGCATGGTTAATGTTATTACTGAAGAATTTCTTTTTCCTTTGCAATTGAATCAAGTGATCTATGACAAAACAAATGTGGTTGTGAAATTATTTGATGCATTTTCTTCTCCTGCAATTGGTTCTATTACATTACCTATTGAGGTCCATAACAAATCCCTTGATGTGAGCTTTGCTATTATTCCATCATCCGAACAATTTCGTGTGAAGCTAGGCTATCCTTGGCTATCTTCCATGAAAGCTATTGCTTCTCCTATTTACAAGTGTTTGAAATTTCCCCATAATGGTGAAGTTGTTACTGTCAATCATAGTCTCTTTAAACCATATGAAAGAACTTCTAGCGTTCCTATTGATTATTTTTGGTCTAAACAATTCCAATCTCTTCCACCACGAAGTGATCATCTTTTCAAATCTTATCAAAAGTGGAAAAAATATATGATCCTATCTCTAAGTGAACCTCGAACACCCAAACTTGATATTCCTATCATTCTTGAGAAGGAAGTTCTTCCTTTGAAAGATAAAACTAATGTCTTTCCTCAAGAAGATTCCCAACCCATTCCTATGGATGTAACTGTGTCTAATAAACTTTCTAAAAGTAGACCTATACCTCCTTGTCATGATGGACTTGGTCTCCTTCCTAAACCAAATATTCCTCCTTTATATGGATCAGTTCCTCCTCCTTCCTCTTATAAAGAGAAGAGACCTTCCTCTTCTCCTATTATCCAACCTAAGAAACCACAACCTAAACACCCAAGTGATAAGGATGAGAACATTCCTCCTCCTCAATCTTCTCAACTTCCTACTAAGACTAGACGAAATCGTTCTGTGCGTGAATGCCGATGAAAGCATCATCTTAGAGCTAGTGCAGCTGCTTCTCAAACTTTGCAATCCCCCAAAACACCTTCAGCTCGTATTATTCCATTTTCTCCTCAGCCGAAAATTGAGCCAAAATCTCCTAAGCATAAGATGCATGATGGTTTTGATCCTGTGCGAGTTAAAGATCCTATTTTTATAAATCTTGATGATGATATAGATGAAAATGTTATTCATGATGAAAATGTTACTTCTCTTGCTTCTGATATTGAATATGAATATGTTGATATTGATAACCATTTATCTAATGAATTTTCTAAAGCACTTATCTTAGCTCCTAGACAAGAACAACATGGCTTGGAACATGAACATAGCCCTTGTTTGGATCTTGTGGTAGCTCCATCTGCTGTGTTGATGTTCCTCCTCTAGCATGTTTCCTGCCTTCCCAAAATATTGATCAGCAAGATCGGGGGGTGGATGACATGCTAGACTAGTTCATTAGCATAGCAGACTCTATCCTCCTCTCTTGATATCTTTTGTTACTTCTTCTATGTGTTATTCTCATTCTTCTATTTGTTGTCCTTAGTGTTGTCTACTTGAGGATGATGCAAAGCATTAAGATCTCTTTTGGTCTCTCTCATGTTGACTCAAAAGACACATGTGTTCCCTTCTTCTAGGTGACCTTCCTTGATTGGGGAATGAAGAACAATTATGCATACATACATATGATATACATGAATTATCATACAGCATACTGACCCCAAGGAAAGTGAAGTCACCTCGTGATTTGTGTTTTGTGTCTATTATCCTTGGGTTTATCTCACACTTGGGGGCTAAATCTTTGTGATAACATGCTCCTTTCCCTTCTCATTTCTTATGTGTATCACTACCTTAAAGCAATCACCCCCGATGAGGCATGTGCGATCGCTTTAACATAGGGGGCATACACTCCGTTCATATCTCTTCAAGATTCTTAAAAAAATTTCTTGGCGAACTTAGCTTTGCCTTGAAAATTTTTGGTTTTTTTCTTGCATGACTCATAGTGAGGGAACCGTACTACTTTCAGTCATGGTTCTCCCTCGTGATCTTCCCTTTTACTTTTTCAATCAAAGTCGTAAGATCCTTAGTCCACTAGGGGCTTGGTGTATCTTGCCTCCTTGACGTGGTGAAAATCTTTCAATGTTGTTTCCTTGTACTTTACCGGAAGTATGGGCGTACGCTTATACTCTTGCTAAAGTGGGGGCTAAATGTAGCGTCGTAAAATTGTGACACTTGTAATTTCGACTGCATTTGGGTCTTCACGATGGCGGCGTAACGTTGAACCTGAATGGAGACCCCGAAACCTGTTTATGACATCAAAAACTGCATCTTTCTGCACCTTGGCCTGATCCTCCTTGCACCCTACTGTCCCAGGAGGTGGGACCATGGCGCCCAGTGCCCTAGTCCTTCAGGACCATGGCGCCTAGCGCCCTGGTCCCTCGAGACCATGGCACCCAGCGCCCTGGTCCCTAGCCCTATTTTGGGCCCGGTCTCTTGTTGGGCATTGGGTCTTCAAGTTTGCAATTTGGAAAATAATGCTCCTAGGTCAGCCTAAGGTCGGAAAAATCAATCTCCTAACCCTAATTGACAAGTATATAAACTACATTTCCCCTCCCAAAAAAGGAGGAGGGAAAAACATATGTGTGCAAGAGGTGGAAGCGATAGGCAAACATTCAAACATTCAAACATTCAAACGTTCAAGCATTCCTTCAAGCAATTGAGCATTCTAGGTCTCCATTCAAGGCTAGGTGTTGCATTCAAGACAAGGATTCAACCATTTAAGAGGAGATCACCTACAACACACAACATACAACATACAACATCATTACACCTTCGCATGTAAGAATACAAACATTCTTACAACAAGGTATCAGTACTTGATTACATTACAAACATTTACATTTACAACATTCTCATTTCTTGGTTAATTCCAAAACTGGGGTTTGACCTGAAGGCAAACCCCTAATCCCTAACCCCCCAATTGTCCTCTCTTTTTTGTGTGTAGGTTGTAGGTACGTGATTGTAATTGAAGATCTGGAATCCTTGTGCAGAGATGAACAGATCCCCCTTCGTTTCGCGGATTTTTCGAATGACCGTGTGCACTCCGGGCACCATCGTCCCGTCAACTTTGCTCAAACTTGCAGGACAACATTGTCTCGACATTTTACTACTAATTTCAGGTCCACAACTTCATCCCGTGTCTCTATCTCCGTCTACAAGTGAATCTTTCCTACTTTTACATACACTCCTAGTTCAATCCTTCTATCTACATTCTTTACAAAAGAGGGTATCCTTGCTGTCTCAACCCTTGAAACTCATTTAGAATTCAATCTTGCATTGTGTGGGATTGGATCTTGTGAGTTTCAACCCCTCTTTTGAATGTAAAGTCTCTCCTAAGTGAAAACCATCAATCCTAGTGACCTCCTTTCTCTCTCCTTGGAGTGGGGGAACACCTAGGGTTCGATTTTCTGCTTTACACTACCATACCATTATATCCATAAGTTCAACACTATTGGCCATCGCCCAACATTTTTATCACAAATTCCATCCAAGCATACTTAGTGTAGTCACTATCCTGGTTTATCCACATATCCTTTCATCATATCCCACCATGGCTTGGTAATTCTTGTACATATCCACATTTAGAGGCACACTCAGCTAGGGGCAATACCAATCAGAACTTGCAGCACATTCAAGATGTCAAAAACTTGTCGCAAAACTCAGAACATCGTAAAAACAAAAAAACAATCACACAAACCACACATTATTCACTTAACGGGATTCGCAAAACATGATGGATGATTTTCTAAAGTATCAAATGTTGCATCTTGCATAAAGTTTTGACTATTTTTGCACTTGAACTTTTTGAATTATTGGATTCTCTACATTTTTCTCACAAATGCTTCCAAGCTAAGGAAAATCATGGGGACTCCAATTTTTTTTAGTTTTTTGTATGTGAGGCGATCATTTGTACTGTGTAGATACTTGTCTCAAGATGTGATTCCAAGCATATTACTGAAGACATGATTCCACTTTACATATATAAATGGTTTAATCTTGTCTGTTTATACGCAATCCGCACTCAGGTCATCCTAGTTCAATCATACCTTGACGCTTGTGTTATCTTGCAAAATCAAAAATCATGTAAATTTTTCTCAAGTCATTATGGTTCAAATTATACCATTATGCTTGTATGAATTTTCAACATATCCCAAATGAATCAATGCTCAATGATGATACCTACAAAGAAAGCAAACAACATGTGGCTATACAAGGATGACCAATGCAAATAGGGATGCTAAAAAACAATTAGTTGCATATCATTTTACAAATAGTTGCATATCATAATCATACATCTTATTTTCAAGATACATCTCACAGCATATTATAATCATACATCTCATTTTCAAGATACATCTCACAACATATCATAATCATACATCTCATTTTCAAGATACATCTCACATCATATCATTATCATACATCTCATTTTCAAGATACATCTCACATCATATCATAGTCATACATCTCATTTTCAAGATACATCTCACAGCATATCATAATCATACATCTCATTTTCAAGATACATCTCACGGCATATCATAATCATACACCTCATTTTCAAGATACATCTCACATCTCATAAATCAATGCAATACATCATCAGATTTTCACTCATCTCATCATAAATCATGCATTCACATCATAATCAAAATCAAGAGCATTTATCTAAGAATCACATCATCCTCATAGAATCTCATATTGAAACATAATTCATATCATTCATCATTCATCATTGCATCCCTCACCTGCATATCTATCGCATCATCATGGAATCTTTCTTCACTTTCATATCTTCATCATTCTTCCAAACTATCTTCATCATTCTTCCAAACTATCTTCTATCATTCTTCCAAACTATCTTCTATCATGTCTTATACAAGATGTATCTTTCCTAAAACCAAATGTTTTGATCAATTCTTATATAGGATATATCATTCCTAAAACTAGATGTTTTGATCAGCTCTTATATAGGATATATCATTCCTAAAACTAGGTATTTTGATCAGTCTTATTCAGGATATATCGTTCCTGAAACTAGACACTCGATCATCCATGTCTTATGTAGGCGGTATCATTCCTGAAACCAGATGCTCGATCATCCATGTCTTATATAGGTGGTATCATTCCTGAAACCAAACGCTTGATCATCCATGTCTTATACAGGAGGTGTCATACCTAAAACTTAACTTGATCTTAATCCAATCAATTGTTAGGTCCAACTAGGAAAGCTAATGTACTGAGAGGGGAGGGGTGACTTAGTACTTCAAAACTTTTCTTCAACAATAACTTTGTTGTTAAGCATAAATTGAATACTGCTGAAACATAATATAAAGCTAAAACATAGTAATGACATTCATACATATTTCACTCCATAACACATATATTTTGGCTACGTAGAAACTCTTTGTTAGAGAGAAAAACTGTGGTGGGGATGGCACCCACAACTTCACTACTACAATAATAAAGGTTGCTCGGTTAGAGCTACATGTTTAGCTATTTCTGATAGCTTACCCTGTTAGGAGTATCAAGATCTTTAGATCTACCTTGCCAAAGGATTTTACAACACTTATACAAAATGCTGCATCTGGTTAAAGGCTTTACAATTTATAGACCTTGTTAGAGTCTTTTACCTTGTTAAAGGTTTCTATTACAACTCAAAATAATACAATCAAAATCTTTACAAATATCTGCAACTTTACATCTGAAATGTTATAGCAGATTCTATATGCTCAATATGAAATTACCTTGCTCATAGCATACCGCGGTAATTGATAAATTAACTCTGTAAACCCTTTTGTTTACTCTGTCCCTTAACTATTCTTTGAAATATTTCTCGGTGACCTCTGAATATCTATGTCAGTCATAACAGTCACAACACATTGTGCTTTCTCATGATTTTCCTTTTCAACTTATCTATCACACATGTCTCATGCTTTTTTCTATATTTTGATCCTCAATTCATTCTGTATAAATAGATCTCTTAGGACGGTGATCTGTTCATGCTTCAATCTTACAAACATGATTCATCGAATGAATAACCATAGAAATTATTTCATTGGATAGATGTCCTCAAAATCATACAAAATTTAGAAGTGCAATTTCCTATGTGATAATGGTTCCCTGTTCCTCGATCTTGTAACACGTTTCCACATATGTGTCCAGGTTCAATGAATCTGGTAACATGTTTCCACTCGGTTCATATTACTCGGTATACCTTCTTTGCTACTCGGTAGACATAGAATGTTACTCGGTAGACAACTCAGTGTATACTAAACTATGTGACTTCTTTCTTTTGTAACTGACTGCTTTAGTGCTTACCGACTGAGTATTTCGGTAGTATTAACCGACTAAGGTATATAGGATGACTTTGGACATAAAACTAATGACAACTTAGTAAATATTAACAATCTCCCCTTTTGACATTAGTTTTGAAATGTTTGACAAAACTCCTTTCAAAGTCATAACACAAAAACTATATACTTACAAAATTTGACTAAAATGACAGTATATACAATTGTCAATAAATAGTATACTCCAATATACTCCCCTTATCAATATATTGTACATAACTCTGATTTTGCATGCTGCTTCACTACTCTATGTTCACTGCTCCCCCTATCAAAATTACCTGTACATACGGATACTCTGATCTGCTCGGTATACTCCCTCTAATATACTATACTACACTCCCCCTTTTTGACAAACATCAAAACTAGTTACCATTTGGTGGAGGCAACTGGTCAAAAATGGATTTATACTTTGTACTTGCATCGGTGAGAGTGGTAGAGAGTGCATCCTTGACACTATCCATTAGGGAATTCTGAGCTGTAATATCAGCTAATAGTGAAATTAGACCATCTAAGGTGCTTCCCTCTTGTTGATTGGATAAATAGGTAGCCTGGTTGATCTGTTCTTGGATGGAGGACAAGTGTGGAATGAATAAGGTTTGAAGAGTCATGATATCCATTCTGATTTTGTGCTCTTCATTCCGAAGTTCTAACTATTGAGCCATAAGAGTTTGTAACTTGGTATAGAAATTCTGAATAGAATTTGGCTCAGTGGTCAATTTATTTGAGAGATCAATGATCTCTTTTTCAATAACTTCAGTTTTATTCTTGATATCTTTAATGAATAAAGAAAATGTACAAAGCTTTTGAAATAAATAAAGAATATGCTTGAGTTGAGGGGACAACTCAGCAATGAGTCCTACTAGCTTAACTTTATCGATAGCAATGGATTTCTGTACCTCTTCAATCATTTTGGCAGTGAGCTCTTTGTCCTTCAATTTGCTCTGGTATTCAGATACGCCTACTCTAGATGCTTCTAATTTAGTGAGGAGTTCATCTAGTTGCATATGGATGGTTGCATCTTTAGTCATGGTAGCTTCAGGTAACATGTCAATTAATAATGCTTT
Source organism: Cryptomeria japonica (assembly GCF_030272615.1). Lineage (NCBI taxonomy): Eukaryota > Viridiplantae > Streptophyta > Pinopsida > Cupressales > Cupressaceae > Cryptomeria > Cryptomeria japonica. The sequence goes on from NC_081409.1 coordinate 84,975,539, forward strand.
AACCTTCTGAAGTACTCAATTTTTCTTCTGAATAGCCATTTGTCTCTCTTGTTCTGCTTTGGCTTTACAGAGTTCCCTGAATTCAATAAGTGCTTGCCCTTTTAGTTTTGATATGTCAACATTTGGCAACACAATCAGCTTTGACAGATCTACCTTGAAGCTATGCTTCTTCATTTTCTTCTCCTTAGATGATGAGGTTTTCATCGGTTGAACCAATACAATGGCTTTGGAGGCTTGTTCACCCTCGGTAGGTTGCTCGGTAGAGGCAACACTTTTGTCAGTTTCTTTAGCCTCAGATGTAGCCTTCGGTGAATCCTTGCTTGGGGTCTCAGTGGTAACATTTTCAGTGCTTGTAGGTGCTTGAGAAGTCTATTCCCCAGTGGCCTAAGAAGTAGATTCTCCTTTGGTAGATTGTTGACCCTCTTTGCCTTGTTCAGTGTCCTGAGGTGTCTCGGTTGAAACTTGCTGAGTTACCGAAGGATAGGATTTGACTTGTTCCAAAACTAATTCACTTGATACCAGTTTGGCATAGGCATTTCCTTCTATCATTTCCTGTTCCTGTACCTTGGTGTCCATGACATTCTCATCAAGTTGTATAGTTGATACATGATCTTGCTCGGTGATATCAACTATTTCAACTTCACCTTGCTCACCAACACTCTTGATTCTAAAAATTTCTTGCCATTTGACTTTGGTTTCCTCTTCAACTTCAAGATAAAGGCCATTCATCATTTTCATGGCTCTTTGCTTTACTTGAAAGTTGGTCTTATAATTTTTCAAATATTTGCTTATGTCTTGTACCAGCATGTCTGGAAAGAGATGTACCAAAACTCTTTCTTTGACCTATTTTTCCGAATCCATAGCATATTGCCACCTAGTGTCAATATGTGAGTACAATGCTTTAGGAAGAAATTCAGTTACTTCCAATGGAACTACTGAGAATTTTAGAAGTGTGCAAACAATTTCCTTTTCTATTTGTCTCTTCTCATCTTCAGTTTTGGAGTCATATTTGACATATCTGAATGCTCCAAATCCACCATATTGTTTCAGATTTGTGCAAAAATTATCAATATTGTGTACATTTTCCTTTGTACTCTTAACAATCTGAAATTTACTTATGTCTTCAGATTCGGTGTCACTTGACTCTTTATTCAAAATGAGTCTCCGAGTAGACTTCTTATAAGTTCTTGTTGCCTTAGGCATTGCAACATTTTTCTGCTTTTTACTCAGTGACACTGCAGATGATCTAGTGTTGGGGCGCTTCACTAGAGGAGTCGGTGATACCTATGATGTATCTTGTTTCTTCCTTTTCAAAATTTTTCCTTTTGGCAACTTGGTGCTCAATGTAATTATTGCTTCTTGAGCTTCAGATTCCTCCTCGGTGATGAGTTGATCACTCTTGACAGGAGTGGAGGAATAAGCTTCTCCAAATTTCTTTGTTAATACTTTAATCATTTTGGTTGATTTCCTTGTAGCCTTAGGTACTACAATGCTCATCTTAACTTTTTCTTTGACCTCTTCATAGGTACCGTACCTGATCTTGGTAGCATGCCTTGGAAGTGCAAGAAAGGCATCTATCTATTGTTGAAAAATGTCAAAATCCATCTCATAACCCATGGACGGTAGCGATTGAGTCCTTGGTTCTACTGCATTGATATAATAGTAGTCGGTGTCCACTTCAAAACATATATCATCCTTATATTTCTCCACTAACTGAGGTGGGATCTTGTACCTGTTATGTATCTTTTCCTCAAATTTGCTGAAGTAATCATCCATTATTTCATTGAAGTTATCACCTAGCTAATTGATGAAGTCATTTATTTGATGGGTGATTGGTCGGTGTAGCTCCCAAACTACGTTACCGACTAATGGAAAGAATTTCTGAAAATAGAATAACATGCATACTAAGAGTGACCCAAACTTTAGTGTGTTTGTTGAGTTGTTCTTCTTCGGCTTCCTTATGGTGTTGAGATTTTCAAATAAAATTTTCAACAACAGTTCGCATACATCAATCTTCATACCCTTTTTCACAGTTTTGTAAGCTAAATCAATAGCTGCACATGGTACACTGTTTTCCCTTGCTGATTGAAAGAAACAATAACCTATGACTCTAATTGCAAACTTTAGTTTTGCATCTGTAACATTATTCAATTTCAAACCTCTGTAATAAGATTCAGCTTCGGTTAAAGTGATCAATTCCTTTTGTGATATCATTTTCTGAGCTCGGGCATGGTCAAATATAGAGTATTCGGTTATTAAGTGAATGATTTCCTTGGTGATTTTGAATGGTTGCTCCTCTAACCACATAAAATCATCATGAAATCTGCTCAAGATAAATTTAACCCAATGGGGTTTGAAGACTCACGGGTAGGTTAGGGCTTCAATTAATCCCTTGACTTTGATGTGCTCATATTTGCTATCCAGATTTCCATCGGTGCATAATTCATCATACATGTCCTTGATCTTGGTATGACCTAGCTCCTCTACACGACACTTAGTGTAAAACTTGACATCCTCTACCAGTAGAACCCTATCCGGAATGAGATAAAATGTTGTTTTATCATTGGGTTCGGATGCTACTTTGGGAGGTAAGGAATATTTCAGTGAGGGCTTCTCAATGGTCTCAACTACAACGGGTTTCTGAATCTTTGGAGCCATTTCAAACTTCGGATATCTACTAATGAAAGAGCTTAGGTTTTGAAAACTTAACCAACAAACGCTTTCCACTTAGTAAATATAAAGTAGATATTCACAACTAATAATGACCGTTCAACTGGTTTTGAAAATGCATTGAGATTGTTGTATAAATACCTTGAAATTCGCTCGGGAGAGGTTTGATCGCCTTTGAATCGCTTAGCTCTACTTTCTGAAAACTTGGTAAGTGTAAAATGACCGCGCAAAGAGCTTTAAATACATATTTTATCTTATCGGGCTCCGTGCAATTAGGTCAAAAAATATTGAATGCACTTGGTTCCACTAAACCGATTACCTTCCTTTTTATGCTTTTACTGACTAGACAAGCTTCCTGCATTTATCGACTTCTCTGGTACTCCAAAAGACTAGATAAAATTTCAAACTTGCTATTGCATCTTAGCTATGCAGATTTTGGAATAAAGTACATGATAAAATAGGAACTATTAAGATCTAACCTTGAGAGAATGGAGTCCCTTCATACCTTTACCGATTAATTCGAAGTAGATGCACCTAACTCAGTAGGTAAGGTGCTTTCTTCATTAGTTGACCCATTTTCCTTCTTTTTCCAAATCATCTGTAATTTGCTTTTTATTTTCTCAGTATCTCCTCTGGGTTGATCTCTGCAATCTCTAGCCAAGTGTCCAACTTTGTGACATTGATAACATGCCATACCGGGATTTCTCCATCATCTTCGGTTGTTCATTCCAAACCTTATAAAGCAGTTGGCACTTATATGTCCATATCTTCCACAACATTCACACCATATCCTTGTATTGTAATCCCATGGTACTGCAGTATATTGTTGGTTAAGATCCGTGTGAGTTCGATAGCTTCTAGTATTTGCTCGGTGTGCAAACCACATATAGTTCTTCTGTCTAAACCAACACTTCTCGATATTGTGTCCATATCTATTGCAGTTTTTACAAAACCCCTTGAATTTTGCCTTCTGATAATTGCTAACAGACTTTGTCCTACATTGATTAGATGTGTGACCATACTTATTGCAGTTGTAACAATAACCATCAGACCTAGTAACATTTGGTTGCTTACCTTTTCTTATTTGGCACATGTTGGTAGTATGTCCTTGTTTTCCACAGTAGTTGCAAATAGGCTTCTTTCCTTTGATGTTCTTCTTGTTTCCAGCTTGCTTTGATGATTATCCTCTCTCAGTGGTATTGATTCCTTTCTCGGTAGAGTCCTTTCTTGTGTAACCAAGTCCTGCAACTTTGTTGGGTCTTTTCATATTCAGTTGCTCATCCAACATTTTTTATGCTTCATAACTTTTCTTCAGTGTTTCTTTTGATTTCTTCTCTGCTTAAAGTTCACCAGTCAGTTTGATAATTCAAGTTTCAATGCTTGATTCTCATTATCTTTCAGATTTGCTTCATGATGTGCATAACCCAATTGATCAGACAGTTTATGTTGAATTCCAGTCATCCTTGCAATTTCATCATTCTTTTCAGATACTAATGCTTCAAGCTGTTGTTTTTCTCTTTCTATATCTCTTATGTTATCCTCGGTTGTCCTCAATGCATCAAGATTTTTAGTCATCTGTGTGCTGAAATGCTCATGTTCTCTTTTCATTGCTTTTAGTTGTTCAGTTAGTGCTTTGTTCTTTTCTTTCAATACTCCAATCATTTCTTCAGTCTCTTCAGATATACTGTTCTCAGATGATGTCTCAATTTGTTCCACCAGCTCTTGTGAGTCCTATAAATCATTAGACAACCTTCTTCTGACTTTCAGTGATTTTTGCATTTGTCTTTGCATGTCTGCAATCACTTGATTAGCATGATCCAACTCTTCTTGAAGATTCACAATTCTCTGAGACTGTTTGTAGCCTTCCATTGATAAGATCTTTCTCTTTAGGCTGTTAAACCCTTTTCCAAGATTGAAGCTCTGATACCAATTGTTAGGTCTAACTAGGAAAGCTAATGTATTGAGAGGGGAGGGGTGAATCAATACTTCAAAACTTTTCTTCAACAATAACTTTACTATTAAGCATAAACTAAATACTGCTAAAACATAATATAAAGCTAAAATATAGTAATGACATTCATACATATTTCACTCCATAACACATATATTTTGGTTACGCAGAAACTCTTTGTTAGAGAGAGAAACTATGGTGGGGATGGCACCCACAACTTCACTACTACAATAATAAAGGTTGCTCAGTTAGAGCTACATGTTTAGCTATTTCTGATAGCTTACCATGTTAGGAGTATCAAGATCTTTAGATCTACCTTGCCAAAGGATTTTACAACACTTATACAAAATGATGCGCCTGGTTAAAGGCTTTACAATTTATAGACCTTGTTAGAGTCTTTTACCCTGTTAAAGGTTTCTATTACAACTCAAAATAATACAATCAAAATCTTTACAAATATCTGCAACTTTTTCATTTGAAATGTTATAGCAGATTCTATATGCTCAATATGAAATTACCTTGTTCATAGCATACCTTGGTAATTGATAAATTAACTCGATAAACCCTTCTGTTTACTCTGTCCCTTAACTATTCTCTGAAATCTTTCTTAGTGACCTTTGAATATCTCTATCAGTCATAACAGTCACAACACATTGTGCTTTCTCACGATTTTCCTTTTCAACTTATCTATCACAGATGTCTCATGCTTTTCTCTATATTTTGATCCTCAATTCATTCTATATAAATAGATCTCTTAGGACGGTGATCTATTCATGCTTCGATCTTACAAACATGATTCATTGAATGAATAACCATAGGATTATTTCATTGGATAGATGTCCTCAAAATCATACAAAATCTAGAAGTGCAATTTCCTATGTGATAACGGTTCCCTGGTCCTCGATCTTGTAACACATTTCCACATATGTGTCCAGGTTCAATGAATCTGGTAACACGTTTCCACTTGGTTCATATTACTCGGTATACCTTCTCCACTTGGTTCATATTACTTGATATACCCTCTATGTTGCTCGATAGACATAGAACATTACTCGGTAGACAGCTCGGTGTATACTAAACTCTATGACTTCTTTCTTCTGTAACTGACTGCTTTAGTGCTTACCGACTGAGTATTTCGATAGTATTAATTGACTAAAGTATATAGGATGACTTTGGACATAAAACTAATTACAACTTAGTAAATAGTAACATCAATCTAATCAATCTTATCAAACCCATGCATGTCATCACTATCCAGTCTTCTATCTTTCAAATAGCATTCTTCTTCTTTCGAGAGATCATTCATGCCTTTAGTGCATGAACGATCTCTCGAGGGGGCATTATCATATCAAATCTCAACATCAGTCTCATATCAAATTTTCATATCAAATCAATTCTTCATATCTGGAGCATCATCAATATCAATCATCAAATTTGGGGCATCATATTGAGATTTCAAAACACAAAATCATATCGATCAAGTTTTGACAACATATCCGACAAATTTTCTTTGAATTAACATGTGCACACACATCACTTCAAAGAGGGGCAAATTGTAGACACCTAAAAGTTGCACAATGAATTAAGTGAATTTTATTCATTTAGTTATTCTTAATTCTTCCAATTAATTAAATTAAGATTTAATTAATATCCCTATTCTTCTAATTACCTATTAATTAAATTAGGATTTAATTAATATACCCTTCTTCTATCTAATCCATTTAATTAAAATCCCCCTTCTAGCCCATTTAATTAAATTCACATTTAATCAAAATCCCCCTTCTAGCCCATTTAATTAAATTTACATTTAATTAAATCCCCCCACTTGCAAAATCCTACAAATGCAAGTTGCAACCACAATTGAAATAAATTAATTTTATTTTAATTAAATTCTATTTTCCCCACCCACTTGCAAAATCCTACATCTCCCACTTGTCTCCTAAACCCCTTCTAGATTCTTCTAATCACTTCTAAATTAGCCTAATCCCTTCAATCATCCCCTTTCCCTAAATTTGAGGATGTTACTTCTCAAATTTGGAGGAAAGTCTTCCAAAAGCAATAAAGCCTTTATGTCTTCAACAAGCTAACTTGTTGAGTTCCCCCAAATTTGGAAGGACTCTTACAAATTTGTCTCCAAAGTCTTCCAAACAACTAATGGTTAACTCACCCTTTTGGCTTGGTTAGAGATTTTTTGCCCAACTCAACCTCCATCTAACCCAAGGATCTCATCAAGCATTCATGGCTTTACCCTTGGTTACCCCTTTAACCCTTGCACACGAGTTTATCCTTTGGGTAAAAGCTTTATCCAATGGATAACCCTAACCTAACCTTAACCCTTACCTCCTAAGGTAACCTTCATGTCTTCTCAAGCATTTAATGCTTCTTACATCTCCTCTCAAGAAATCTCTTGTTGACAATTGTCACCATTTTATTGGTGAGAATTGTAAACATGGATTGATTAACTTTCAATCTTGGCCCTTGATAAGATTATCCAATCTTTACCATCCATTGCCCTATTTCCCCTATAAATACAGCCCATTCCTTCTTCAAAAAAATCAAGTCTTTGTGCATCAAACTTATAGTCTCATATTATTAAGCATATTATCTCTCTTTGATAGAATAGCATTTTAGATCATTTTGATAGCATTCTAATCTTAGATATATCATGTTAATCTCATATCATGTTAACTTCATCTTAGTATCATTTTCATACTAGTTCAAGCTTCATATGAATATCTTGCATCTTATTATCATCTAGTTTCATATCTAATTCATCACTAGGATCTTGGTTGCATTCCATTTAGATCTTAGAATCATTTAAATCTCGTTCTTTAGGTTGTCATCTTAAAGAATCAAGTGCTCTTCCAAGTTGAGAGCCACCTTGAATCTTGAAGATCCTTGGAGATAGAGGAGCAACGAATGATTTTAAAGAGTTTAGATTCATTTAACTTGTTTTGATTGATTTCTAACCTCTAATGCAATATTTCATGTGTTTGTTTGAGATGTTTCCTCCTATTGCAGGTTGACACCACATTTCCGACATACAGTCATCTTTCCCAACTGACATTCCTTACATAGAGCATTAACCAGTTTGTCCAACTAAGGCAAACCTCTCACTATCTTGTACTTACTCACTTTAACAATGTTATCAAAATTTATATGATAAAATCTCCTATGCCAAAGCCAACTATCATCTACTTTAACAATTAAACAGTTGTTGACTTTATGATTCAGGTGAAACAAGTTGCCTTTAGTCTGCTTGCCAATTGCAATCAGTTCACCTTTGCTCCCATAGATTTTGCACATACCATTCTTAAACTCCAATGGATATCCTCTATCATTAAGGTGAGAAACACTCAAAAGATTGGGCTTTATTCCTTCAACCCAGTAGACATCATCTGTACTGCTCTTCCCATTAATAGAAATAGTTCCCTTACCTTTTACCATGTAGGGTGAGTCATTACCAAATCTCAAAACTCCGCCATCAAATTCTTTCAAGGAAAGAATTTTGCTCCGGTCACCAGTCATGTGATGTGAACAACCACTATCAATGATCTAATCATCAAAATTATCCATGTGAGAAACTAAAGCTTTCTGATTAGACGTCTCCTCTTTAATGGCTACAAAAATAATGTCTTCATTAGCATCACCCTCAGATTCCTCATCAGTGATACCACCATCAACTACAATAAGACAATCTCTTTTGCCTTTTCCTTTGTACTTCTTGAACTTCTCTCGCTTGTGCTCATTATCACCATTAGAACGGTTAGCTGCAATGTGTCCAATCTTGTTGCATGCAAAACATTTCAAAGGTAATTTACCTTTGGGAAACCACTTGGCCAACAATGCTTCAAGCTCAACCAAACCGTTTTCATCATCAATTTCTCTACTAGATCTAGATTCATAACTCTGACTAACATATCTACTTTTCCTCATAGATGGGTTAGAAACTGAAGCTCTAAATGCAGATTCAGATTTCTGAACACTACCATCATAACCATTTAATTCAAAAGAAATAAGCTTACCAATGATGGAGTCAAGGGTTACCTTAGTTTTGTCAATTGATTTTAGCTCCTGAATGGCTGCAACTCAGATATCATAGACCGGTAGAAGGGTTCTCAACACCTTGCTAACCACTATGACATCTTCCACTTTACCGCCAACACTCTTGATCTCACCAACAATCTCTTTTGTCCTCTGACCATACTGTTGTATATTCTCACCTTCAACCATCCACATGTCATCAAATTTTCCTCTTAGACTCTCTTCTTTGGCAATCTTCACATGTTCATCACCGCTATAAATCTCTTCAAGTTTCTTTCATACCTCATATGCAGTCTCCAGACCATGGACATCTACATATTCTGCATCAGACAAAGAACTGATAATAGCCTTTAATGCTTGATTATTTTCTTATTGCTCTTTCTTTTGATCATCTATCATAATCCCACTAGGTGCAACATATTGAGTACTGGAATATGTTACCAGTATTGATTTCCTAGACTCTTAATATAAATTTTCATTCTATCACTCCATATTTTGTAGTTATCTCTATTAAACTTCAGACCTTCCTTCTTCATCATGTTCTACAAGATCTTTACCTCAAGCCGTTAGGCTTAGACCTTAGAGGACCTGAGAAGCTTTCATACCAATTGATGGTATGATGAAAAAATAAGGATTCGATCAACTAGTGAGAGGGGGGTGAATTAGTAGATAGAAAACTGATATAAACTTTCACCAATCTCAGAATCAACCTCTCAAAGCAAACTCTAAACTGACAAGTTAAACCACTGAACTACAAATGCAATATCACTGTCAAGATAAACTGGTTAATTGTTATAATAGACTAACAGTAAACAACTTGAAACTCACAAACATCCAAATACTTTACTAACATAAGTAAAACCCTATTTCAGATTGTTACCGGTTAACATAGCTTATCAAAGTGGATTAAGTAGTTAAGCAATTCAACCATAATAAACATAACCACAAAAACATTCACCACTTGACACAATATTTTGACATGGAAACCCAAATGGGAAAAACCACAGCGAGGATGAATACCCACAAGTAATCTGAACTCTTCTGAAGTTCGCCATGTTAGGAGCCAAGCCTGTTAAAGCTTTACAAAAAGTCCTGTTAAGAACAGATCCTGTTAGGGACCACCCAGTTAAGGGATTGACTATAATGCCCTATTAGAAGCAATACCCTGTGAGGAGTAACCTCAGTAGAGGATTTGAAATCCAAGATAATGGACCACCTAGTTAGAGGATTTGAATAATACTAAGCTTGTTAGAGCTTACCCAGTTAGGGGATTTTAACTGTTGTAATTGTTAGAAAACAACATGGGTTTGCTGATATGTTTGAATAGAACTACACTTGCTTGTTCAGATCCTTTTCATGCTCCTATTTGCCTTTACACAAACTGCAAATACATCATCCGGTTCGACAACCACACTCAACTACAACTTTGCCAAATTTGAGACAAAACAACTCATCGACCTTATAAACAAATCAATAGGTCGGTAACACAACAAAAACCTAATCCTCTCATAGAGATTAAAAACAAGTCGATTCAAGTATGACCGTTGGATTACATAACAATCTCTGCACATCATTCAAGATAGTCTCAACTGCTCCTTGATCACCGCTTCATCGAACTTTGTAACTCATCACGTGGTTTGCATTACATGCAATATACTTGCTCATTCCCAAGATTAAAACTATTATCTCAATGTGCCAAAAACACTTTGAAACTCTTCTCATACAACATGCATAGGTGTCATAATCATTACCGCTCATCACGAGATCATAAACCATACAACCAATTCACCAAACTTAATCGGTTAGGGTTTATCATATCAACAGGAAGGGTTTACCGGTTCAACTCTCCAATACTTAGCAATACCGGTTCACTTCACAAACTCACCTATCGATTACAGTTCCCTTCGCTAGCTCTCCCTATCGGTTACAAAACAACATTATAACAACTTCATTAATGGTTAATTGAGATCAATGACAACATAACATTTCATTAATGCAATCTTCATGCAAATGCCAACAATGTTCCCTACATTGGTACAAAAACATTAAAAAAATCCATCTCTGAGATATGCTTTTGATCAAGAGCTATGAATGAGTGAAGTCACAAAAAGGAGACCTCATCCTCGAGATGTGCTTTTGATTGGGAGCTATAAATGAGCATCACAAATGGGGGACCTCATCCCTAAGGTAAACACTCAAACAATAACATTCGTGCAACATTAAACTTTGGTGGCAAGAACCATAAAACTACTATTTAACCATTATACACACACACACACACACACACACACACACACACACACATAACCTTGTATGTTACTTTCTATTTTTAATGGTCTCCCAAAACTTCCTTTTAGGAATACTAATTCATTCACTAGGTTTTATTAGTTTGTAACAAATGAACCACTAAGATGCTAGAATTAAAATAGTTTGATGCATTTTATAATGTCTAGTTTTTCTCAAATTTCTTTTAAAATATCAAATCTACCATTCTATTGGATGAAAGTTGTGAACAATCTTATTAGTGATGTAAGCTATGGAATCTTTTAACATTTTTTATTTTGTTGTAAAAAAGTTAATAGTGCAAATTTATTTTAATGTAACTTTTTTATTTTATTTATTGTCTTATTTGATAAATGACATTATTTTTATTCAAAAGGTTGTGGGCCAATGAATACCAAAAATGTCTATGCAACACAAAGGATGCACATATTTGAGTGTATTTACTACTTAATTTAAAATTAAAAAAAGTTGTGACATTATTTGAATCACTTTTAATTAATTGAAAATGTGTGATTAAAAAAATAGATAAATTGTGATTAAAATAACTAGCACTAAAATAATTAAAATTTACATCTATTAGTTTAATAGATTTTAAAAATTAACAATAAGACAAATAATATTTAATAAAGGTTAATGAAAAAATTATATATTTTTTATCTATTTTATATCTATTTTTAATCTCAATACTATTAATGTATATAATGTTTTCAATTTTCTTTTATTAGTCTAACCAATGAACATATAGAATTTAAAAAATTGAACAATAATCTTATTGTTTACATTTAATTTTCAATTTTGAATAATTGTAAAAATGTCATTTACTTTTCTTCCTATTGATTTATGTTAGGAATAGTCAATATAAAAGTAAATATATGTTTTTAATATAGGCATCTAATCCAATGCATTTAATTCATTAAATCAAATTATTCTAATAACATGAACAATATATCATAATAGTCATTTTTCTTGTGATATGAAAATAAATATTTTCTATTAACAGTTTTTACATCAAGATTAAATTTATTTTGTCTTCTTAAATAATATTTCTAATATGAAACACCACAAAATTGATTGAAAAAACCAAACTTCAAATTTATTTGCACCCTCTATCAAAATTTAATCTTATTTCCAGGATTTGTTATTTCGAAATAGTTTATTTGAATGAGAGGTCAAATTGCACCCAGTTTCCTCAAGATAAATTCTTCGAATGAGATGTCACGTTGCGCCTGATGTCCTCACATTTGTTTAGAAGGCTACTAAATGATGACCTTCAATTTGAGTTCTGTTTCAACTCCAGGTATGAAAAGATCTATTTACGTTTCTTGAAATAATTGCACAAAATGTTTTTAGAGGCAAATAACTCTGCTACCAGTATTTTCAAGCTATTTAACAAAATTTTAAGCATTTACCATTTTCAGATCAGAACTGCCGCGAAACCTTTTTTCAACCCTCATAAACCCTACCTAACCCCTAGTAAGCCCTTTTCAAACCTTCGTAAACCCCCAGACACAAACCAAAAATGTTTACATAATTCAATGTACCTGGGTTCTGTATATAGTCATTCGATAAAAAATGTTAGATTCACTGCATTTTTTTCCAAAAGGTTTCACTCTACAGGAGAAGGCGTTAAGAATGAGGGGGGCATTGAAGCAGTGCAAGAAATATCAGATTGTGAGAGTAACGAAAAGAATAAAAAAGGGCATGGAGAGTCAAAGGGTCTTAAAAGGAATGTGGAAAGAGTATTGTGTATCTTGAGGAAGTTTGAGGGTTCGAGTCATGACGCAAGGTCAGCACTGGAAAAAAGCGGGTTAGTTGCTACATCTGACCTGGTACAAAGGGTATTGTCTAGAGCTCAAAATAATTGGCAGTCTGCGTATACATGTTTTCTGTGGGCCACTTCACAACCAGACTACAAGCATAGTATAAGATCATACCATACAATGATTTCAATGTTAGGGAAGTGGAAACAATTCGATGTTGCATGGGCATTGATCAGAAAAATGCAGGGTGTAAGGGACGAAATATCGATGGTAAGGCTTGAGACTCTGTTGATCATGATAGAAAGCTATTCAGCTGCACGTAATGTTGGAGAAGCTGTAAAGACTTTCTATTTGTTGGAAAAATTTAAGCTGAAGGTAGATATCAATGTATTTTGTGGCCTGCTGAGTGCTCTTTGCAAGTACAAGAATGTTGAAGATGCCGAGCAGTTGCTTTACCATAAGAAGAGTGCTTTTGCTTATGAGACGAAAAGTTTTAATATTGTTCTTAACGGGTGGTGCAATATAATTGTGAGTGTTACAGAAGCAAAAAGGTTTTGGACGGTTATGATAGAAAATGGAATTGATCTGGATGCTTGTTCCTATGGTTGTATGATTTGTTGCTTTTCCAAAGCAGGCTATCTCAATGATGTTATTAGACTCTTCGAACAGATGAAGAGGAGAAATTATGCTCCTGATCTGAAGGTCTATAATGCTGCTGCTTATGCCTTGGCTAAAGAAAAATGTTTTAAGGAGGCATACATTCTCTTGAATGTAATGGCAGAAAAAGGATTTACTCCAAATGCGGTTACATATCTATCTCTAATTAAGGGCTTTTGTAAGGCCGGAAATTTGAAAGATGCATATAAGATCTTTGACAAGATGATTCAGAACGGTCTTAAACCATCTATCACAGCCTTTCATGCATTTTTTAGTGCCTTGGAGGATCCAAAAGAAACGATGGAGCTCTTTGAGAAAATGATAAAGAGTAAGTGCACTCCCACCATGGAGACATTCATCATGTTGATCAGGAAATTCTGTCGCAGGTGTGAATTTGAAGTTGTGTTTAAGGTATGGCATAATATGGGTGACTATGGTCATAGTCCAAATCGCATGGCATACAGTGTTCTGATACATGGGCTATTCCTAAATGGTAGAACAGAAGAAGCTCATAAATACTATGAAGAAATGAAATCCAAGGGCTTTTACCCTGATCCGGCAACTGATAAAATGCTCAATGCTTGGATTGCAGGAAGAGAATTGACAGCACCGTAGCTTTTGAAAGTTTGAAACCGAAAGAGAAAAGGTTCCTGGAGAGCACAGAGAGCTGGAAGATAGAAATTGTCTAGGACAGTAGCAAATCTTGGCAGAAAATGAGTAGACAGTCTGATCAGGGAAGTGAATTTCGGTTAAAACAAACAAGGAATGAACAACTGAATGTGGATGAAGAAGTTTGGCTTCCTAAACTTGCAAATGCGAAGAGAACTTGCAAACTGACTCATATAGTCTTGAAAAGGAAACTACTAGTTGAAAGCACGAGACATTAAGTGGAAAAATATCTATTTGCTTAAAGCTATCTTTCTTTTGGCCTGTTTTAATGTGCATAATGTCATTTTGGCAAGTATCCGAGAATACATGCAATTTAGTGTCAAAGTTTCTACTAGCCATAGAAATGCAAACATCAAAGCAGTAAAGATGAGTTTGGGACATCTCAAAAATCACTGATTTTTATTCATATGTGTTTTTCCAGAACAATGCTCTTTCCATATGATTGATTGTTAGTTCATACATTTTACTTTATGACCCAAAAATGGCTCACACATGGCAGTTAATGCTGATTGGATAGGTGACATGGTTACTCTTGCTCGTCTGGCAAAGGTAGGTGTAGTGGTGGTTAGTGAGGTGGGCCATTCTCTTCATGTGGAAGGAATATGCAGAGAAGACCACTTACGTTTTGTTGGCATGAGGTTTTTATGCGGAGGATATCAACATTTTGCCGGTTTATCTCAAGGAAAGCATCCAAATGAGTCGTTGCTCATTCAAGAGCTTGTTAAGGGGTGCTATCTCAATCCCTTCCAAGTGAGTATTTTCTCGCTAGATTGATTAAAGGTGGCTATTTACAACCTTGGTGGCTGTAGGAGTGGGTAAACTCTCCCTAAGTTATTTCTAAGTCGCTTTTACTGAATCTGAACCCAAACATAGGCATTAAATATCCAGTATGATCAAAGGAGCTAGCAAGATAGCTCAAGATTCCTCTGCTGCCTTTGGTTTGAATGAGTTGTACTTGTTTGAGTTTCAATTTGTCTTTGGATTTTGAATATCCAATTGCTTCAATTGTTTGCTCATTTTGATGTTTCTGTTTGATATTTGGATGTTGAATGGTTGTTTGTTTGAAAATATTTTGATTGTTCAGAGCTCAATTAAGTAGGGAACATTCTTGCTCAAATAAAATGGAAGTAATTGGTTTTGTGAGTTGCGTTTTGTTTTTAAAATGTTTTTGACATTTTCGGAATGGTTAAACGATACTGAAATAATTATCTAATTTATGCTAGTATGCTGAAATTGTCTTAATGATTGTTGTTTTTCGTGTTTTTGTTTTGATTTTATGAATGTGTGCAATTAATCTAAAAAGTAAACTACTACTGGAAAATAGAGATTTTCATTTATCTACTGCAATAAACAGCAAATAAATAATTTCCTTTCTCTCATTTTCCTCCCATCAATTTTAGTCAAGGGAAAAACAAGGAATCAAGAGAAGGCAAGCAACGAAATAGAAATGAATGCTTTATTTTTCTTAACGACTGGTTTATAATTTTCGGAGTCGTGTGTGATTTTCAGTTTCCAATTTTGTTGTAAATGACTTGTTTAATCCGCTATTTTGGTTTGCAAGTTTTGAAGAAAATAGCAATAAATTAATCTAACTACAGTTTTGCAAAAAAAATCTAGCCTAAAAGTAAATACACTAAAAACTAAACTAAATTAATCTAAACCAATGTTCCATGGGGATGTGCCACCCCCCTTCCTCCTAAAATGCCCACGTTTTTGGGAGATGCAAAAACACAGGGGAGACATCCCCCCATTGCAAATTGTGTCATTTGAGTAATTTGGAACTACATTTATGATCTTTTGAAGCCACAAATGCTTCAGGTGAAGAATAAGTGCAGAATCACGGGGGAAAAACATGTCATGAGGCCAAAGGAAAATTTTGGGCATTTGAACATGAGAGTAGCAGTCATGTTTGATATTGTCATGCTTTTAATGGTCAGAATTTTTAGAGGTGTTTAGAAGTGGGATTGTATATGGCCTTTTGTTTATTAAATATCAATATCTCGGCATATGGAGAATGTCCCGTAGGTAGCATGGTATGTTTTGTGGTTTGTGCTCTTGTTGGATTAGAGGAATGGGGCAATCAGGGGCGTTGTTCCATACACTTTATATGGGATCAACAGGCAGACCTTCATAGTGTATATGATAGTTTTTATGAGAGTAACTTAGTAGGGAAGTGTTTTAAATTATATATTATAATTAACACATAAATTATTAATTATCATCAATAGTTTTGATTTAGACATTTATATGTAATAATTTTTAACATATATTATAGCCGCCCCAACCATTCCCCTGTATTCCACAAAATTCTGGATGTTTTTTGCCATGCTCAGATACTAATCCCCATGCTCCTCTGTGCCCTCATTTTGGAAACTCAGAGAAACGTTGATCACACTTGGAACAATTGTTATCCTAGATTGGGATCAGTTTCAAAACCTACAATTATTATGAATTCTGCAAACAAACTAATTTATAAAACAAAATTAATCTAATCAACTAAATTCAATGAAAAGCCCATACTTGGGACAAAGAATATCTTAGGCCCGGGGCGATGTAGATATAAGCAATTTCCCTTAGAGACCTAGTTAATTTGCTATCCTCCTTTTGTTCAATCGTGGGTGTGTTCTCTATTGATCGAAGCAAAAGGAAATGACAATAAACAAGTTGATACTTGAAAGAAGAGTTCATTGTAGCTGTATGGAGTGCCGTTCACAAAAGCTTTGAAGTTACGGTATGATTGAAATTGAATGTTGCTTGGTTTTTTATTTTATGAAAGAGGGATAAACACTTTTGATGTCATGCCTTGCCTAGGGTTATTACAAATCGCAGCTTTATAGAAAACCCTAGGCAATGAAATATACATTCCCTTGGGAAAGGCTGAACCAGATTAGATTGATAACATTATATTTAACATTACAAGTGCAAATAGTAAAGATGATCATGGGCCAACTTATTTTGCTTATGAAATATACACCCTATGCTTGGCTGACCTCCATCTACAGTCAACTTGAAAAATAAACAAAACCTTGTATTTCTTGTCTAAAGAGGCTGACCTCTTATGGAAAAACGGCTCTATTGTTGAGGCCAACCAAGAAATATATATATATATATATATATATATATATATATATATACACACACACACACATATATATAATTTCAAAGTATAGCAGCAGACACATAAAATATGTTATAAGCAGCAGTTAATAAGGTCAGTGATTAAGCTATTCAGAAATCCTTCAGCAGCGATTAAGAAATGTATAGGGCAGCGATGGGGGTGAAGAGGTGTGATTAAGGATTGGACCTGAAGAGGCATGGTTAAGTAGGGTTATGCCCATTTTAAAGGGGCAGCCACTTCCAACTGTTGATGTGTAGCTAGGTCGGATCCTTCTAGGGCCGACCTAGTACATATGATGGCTAAGTGGCCTGTCGGCCTTAGCCATAATGATGGCATAATCTTATATGTAAATTCTGTTTGGGTTTGGCCCTAAGTGGGTGGCAACATATAACTTGTAATTGTAACTTGCTGTAAGTATTGGGCAAGACCTAAAGACCATGCAACTTATAATTCATATTGGGTATGTCCTATTTTGGGCGCCAAAATTGTTCTTGTAAATACAAATTGCACAAGGCCAACCTAGTGCAATCTGGGTAGTGTAATTACATATATATACAAGTTTCAATCAGCAATCATAATCATCATTCACCTCTGTGAATCTGATACAGCAGCGAATTTGTCCAAGTGTTCCCTTAAGGCAGCGAACTCAAGGATAAGGTCAGTGAACTACAATCTTGGGCAGCGAATTCATCTTTACCTCCAGCTAAGTCAGGCGAACTATCATTCAAGGTTGGCGAACCTTGCCTAGAGGTGGCGAACTTTCAACTAGGGTTTGTGAATTCATTCTCAGGGACAGCAAGTCATATCCAGGTCAAGCATTCAGAACATTGAAGTATTTACAGCAGAGTATATCCTAGATAAGTCTGCCTAATGTGTGCCCTAATTTGACGTAAGATTGTAAATCCACTGCTGAGTTTAATTAATATAATCTGAGATTTTTGTTGCTGGTTTTTTCACCTCCAAGAGGGAGGTTTTCCCAGGGTACTGCTGTGTTATTTGTGTTTCACTTGTTATTTTCTGCTTAATGTTATCAGTCTGATCCTAAAATTAACATGGTATCAGAGCTTGGTTCGAATTGGTTGTGATCAGATTGGTAGTAGTTTGTTTCACCTCTCCTTCTACACACAAGATGGTGGCAAGCATGCCAACCATAAAGGCTTATTTGATGATGCTCGTGGTGCCCAGAAATCATGGTGGAGGGGAACAATGTCATCTTGCATGATGCAATATTAATATCACCTTGGCTAGTTATCTTTGTTTCCATACTGGACAACCTCAGTGATGCTGCTACACCATAGACAGCGATGATTTCATCAACCACAGAGAGTTCTCAAGACTTGTTGGGTCTCCACTTGAATACATGGCTAGGAAAATCAATAAAGAGATAAGTAGTCCTCTAACGTTCCTGTATTGCATATGTAGTCATTAAATATGTGTGTTATTTACATTGGCAGCAGATAAGTTGCATTTGAATGTACTTACCATGAAAAACTTGGCCCTTGCAGGATATTTCATCACAAGCTATTGTTCTTCAGGTTATAGGTTTTTGGAATTCTATTTGCAATGAAGAGATCGACATTCAGGAGGAATATGAAGGGGATTTTAGTGAAGCAATAGGCGCTCTTGCTTATGCTCTATAGGCAGTCTTTGAGATAAAGAAAGGACAAACCAAGAAGCGTTCAAGGGAGAAAGAACTTGAAGCTTGCAGTCATAGAACTGAGATGATGGCTGGAAGCGTTTCTTCAAGGAAGGAAGATTTTGAGGCATCCTGTGAGGAAGCATCACAGGCTGAAGTCTAGAGATAGCTTGCTGCCATAAAGCTGAGTTGGTGATACATAACTAGAGGTAACTTTAGACAAGGAGGTTAGAAGATTGATTTAAGATTTAGAGGAAGCATGACAGTTCAGCTTCAGAGGGAGCTTGACATTTTAGCTTTATAGGGAGCTACATTGTGATGAAGATTTGGTTAAAGCATTTTTCTCTGTGATGGAGAAATTTGAGGTGAAAGCCCTTATTAATGAGTTCTTCTCTGTGAGGGAGAAGTTCGAGGTGCAATCCCTTGTTAATGAGTTCTTCTCTGTGAGGGAGAAGTTCGAGATGCAATCCCTTGTTATGCATTCTTCTCTGCGAGAGAAGTTTGAGGTGAAAGCCCTTGTTCCGCCCTCTGTGAGTAGACATGGTGGAACCACCCTTTGCAAGTAGGCATGGTGGAACCACCCTTTGCAGGTAGGCATGGTGGTAATGCACTCTTCTCTGGGAGAAGATTGAGGTGAAAGCCCTCGTTCCACCATCCACGAGTAGGCATGGTGGATGTCATGGAAGAAATTCCATGATGTAGCACTTGTGTTTATCCACCCTTTGCGAGTAGGTATGATGGACCCATCTTGTGCGAGTAGGCATGGTGGACGTCATTCCATGACTTAGCACTTGTGTTTGTTCACCCTTTGGGAGCAGCTATGGTGAACGTCATGTTGAGATGACGTCATCCATGCGAGTAGTCATGGTGGTTGTGTTCATGTGTAATTCCATTCATGGGAGTAGCCATGATGGACCCACCCTCCGGGAGTAGCCATGGTGGTTGTGTTCACTTGCATTTTCATGGGAGTAGCCATGATGGTTGTCACTATGTGACTCAGTTATTGAAAATGAATCCTCCCTAGCTAAGAGGGAGTTTTGATGTGTAGCTAGGTCGGATCCTTCTAGGGCCGACCTAGTACATATGATGGCTAAGTGCCCTGTCGGCCTTAACCATAATGATGGCATAATTTTATATGTAAATTCTATTTGGGTCTGGCCCTAAGTGGGTGACAACATATAACTTGTAATTGTAACTTGCTATAAGTATTGGGCAAGACCTAAACCATACAACTTATAATTCATATTGGGCATGTCCTATTTTGGGTGCCAAAATTGTTCTTGTAAATACAAATTGCACAATGCCGACCTAGTGCAATCTGGGTAATGTAATTACATATATATACAAGTTACAATCAGCAATCATAATCATCATTCACCTCTGCAAATCTGATACAGCAGCGAATTTGTCCAAGTGTTCCCTTAAGGCAGCGAACTCAAGGATAAGGTCAGCAAACTACAATCTTGAGCAGTGAATTCATCTTTACCTCCAGCTAAGTCAGGCGAACTATCATTCAAGGTTGTCGAACCTTGTCTAGAGGTGGCGAACTTTCAACTAGGGTTTGTGAATTCATTCTCAAGGACAGCAAGTCATATCCAGATCAAGCATTCAGAACATTGAAGTATTTACAGCATAGTATATCCCAGATAAGTCTGCCTAATGTGTGCCCTAATTTGAAGTATGCTTCATGTGTGAAGCAAGATTGTAAATCTGCTGCTGAGTTTAATTAATATAATCTGAGATTTTTGTTGCTTGGTTTTTCACCTCCAAGAGGGAGGTTTTCCTAGGGTACTGCTGTGTTATGTGTGTTTCATTTGTTATTTTCTGCTTGATTTTATCAGTCTGATCCTAAAATTAACACCAACTGGTCGTATCTCTTTAAAGGGTCATAAGACATAAAATAGGAAAATCCACGATGGATGACATCAGGAGCAAATCAGTTCATAAGACACCAGCGATCAGGCACTCAGATCAGATCAGAAATTACTATTTATTGCAGGCAATAGCACTCTTGTTCATTTGTGGTATGCATGAGATATATGCCTAGTGTGTGTGTATGATAGTCCCCAAATAGGCTTGAAATGATCTAGGAGAAAGCACACTAAAATAGGGGTTCTAAATAGAGTGTGAAATTGTAAAGGGATTCAATTTACTATACTACAGGAATTAAATAAGTTCACCATTGAGGACAAGTTCCCTATTCCTATCAATGATGATTTGTTGGATGAACTCTTTGGGCCAAATTTTTTACAAGCAAAATATCACCAAATTTGAGTTAAGGGAGAGGATATTCCTAAAATGGCATTTAGGGCACATGAAGGTCACCATGAATTCTTGGTGATGCCCTTTCACTTGACTATTGCTTCTTCTTCCTTTCAAAGTTCAATGAAATAGGTGTTCCAAGGTTGCCTTCACAATTTCATCTTGGTCTTTTTTAAAGACTTTCTCATTTATAGCCATAGTTGGGCTGATTTTCCTTGACATATGGAGATTGCCTTTCAGATTTTGAAGGTCATGCCCATTTCTCCAAAGTGTGCCTTTAGGTAGGGAGTGCACATGGATTTGAAAAAGTTTGAGACAATACGTGAGTGATCTGGGTTTGTGGGGTTTCTTAGGCTTGAGTGGATGCTATCACAAGTTTGTCAAGAACTGTGGTACAATTGTAGGACCTTTGATTGCATTGCTAAAAAATGATTTCTTTGTTTGTAATGCAGAAATTGATATGGCTTTCCATCCCCTTAAAGCTGTAATGTCTTCAACTCAGTTTTGTCAATGCCTGTTTTTTACAAACCATTTGTCTTAGAGTGTGATGCCTTGGGGACGAGTATGGGTGCTATTTTGGTTGTAAGAGGGTCGATGTTTTCACCAATAATCGAGTGAGAGGGATAAATCTCACTAAATCCACCAATGAAAAGATATTATGGCTATTTAACATGATGTTTAACAATAGCGTCTTTACCTATTGGGCCATCAATTCCAAATCAAAATTGATCAGCGCTCCTTGAATATTGCTTTTAGCAAACATTGTATTCCATTGAACAACAAAAGTAGATAGGTAAGATGCTAGGTTAGGTTTATGAGATCATTATGAGAAAAATAATAAAAACGTTATGATTGATGCACTTTCACAAATATGAAGAGGAAGGTTTATTATCTTCTTTATTTGTTTCACTTGGATGGAAGAGGCTAGTCATTTATTGGCAGCTAACCCTGAAATTTAGGATATGATTCGCTAGTTGGAACAAGATTCTCAATCAATGCTAGGGTTTAGATGGCAGGGACAAGTATTGAAATGTCATGATTGCACTTATTTATGTCACAACTGCTAGCTCAAGCCATAGTTCCTTACAGAATTTCATTCCTCCCCCATTGTAGGTCACTTGATTTATTGAAGACATAAGAGCATGTCAAACTGAATTTCTTTTGGGATGGAGTCAAGGAGAAGGTGAAAATTTTTGTGCCGATGTGTCTGTGTGTCAACAGAGTGAAGGGGAGACGATTAAATGACTGGGATCTTTATATTCCTTTTCTATTCCAGACATGATCAGGGCATGGATTTCTGTGGATTTTGTTGTTAAGCTTCCTAAGTATGGTGGTAAATAGATCATTTTGGTAATTTTTGACTATCTTAACTAAGTATGTTTATTTTTGTACCTTGTCCCAACCTTACACAACTTCTGTTATGGCACAACACTTCATGGACACAATCATCAAGCTTCATGGTATGCCGCAATCAATTCGTTATCAATGATTTTGATCCGATTTTCACTAGCAACCTCTGGTATGAATTAATACGATTAATTCTATCATCTTCAGATATACGGCCAAATTGATGTTGTAAAAGTGCTTAGAAACTTACCTGGGAAGTTTTGTGTCACAATAAGGGCAATGGGTCAGGTGTCTGCCACTAGCAGAATGGTGGTCCAATACCACTTACTTCGACCCCATATGAGGCTCTCTATGGTCAGCCTTACCTTCTTTGGTTACTTATGCTCCAGGTTCTTCCAAGGTCGAAGCAGATGCAAGCTCCCTTTCCCAGTCGGAGAAAATTCTCATAATCCCCAAGGAATTTGCTACAGACATAGAATCGCATGAAGCAATAGGTAGATCAGCATAGGTTCAAGTGTATCCTTGAAGTTGGTGATTAGATCTTTTTGTGTCGCTAGCTTTACAAGTTGCCTTCTTTGCATGACAAGGTGGGTCATTAGTTGGGTCCAAAATTCTGGGGCCCTTATTAGGTGGTGCAATAGATAGGCGAGGAGGCATATAAGTTTGCAGTTCCTTCCTTTTTAAAGATTTACTTAGTCTTTCATGTTACTTGCCTCAAGAGAGTTACTGGGCAATTTAACACAAGTACGGACAGAACTTGCTATAAAGGATGAGGGACTCATCCTCTTTAGAACCAGAGACGATCTTGGACAAGTACACCAAGTAAATTTGCACCCATTGTATTGAAGGGTTTTTAGTCGAATGGAAAAGTATGCTACTTGAAGATGTCACATGGAAGCCTGCCAACATTCTATTCAAGTTGCCTCATGTCTAGCTCTGAGGACAATTTTTTTTTTAAAGGGTGGGACAATGTTAGGAACACCTATTTTGGTATATGTATTACTAATTAATTAGTATTAGATTTTGGGCGCATATGCTTTGTAAGGCCTTCATATGATTAATTAGAATAAGAGTATTTATCTGACATGCATGGTATAGTATTAGCTGTCTCTACCAAAACTATATATTGTAATGATTTATCAAATGCAGAGAATCTTGAATATTGTACTTGGAGTTCATGCTATTTTGGGAGGATTTCCCCTTCAAAGTGACACCATGAACATAATATACAAGCATTCCGTTGCTCTTATTTAATCATTTTCTTTTTAACTTCATATTGTCTTTATTTTATTTACAGGTTCCTTGCAGAATTTGATTAAAAAAGCTTTTAACCATTAATTTTTCTTTTTATTGAGGGACTGTGCAACTAATGATTCTTTACTTCTGCCATTATGTGCTTAGCCAATAAGGAAAAGGTTGTCCATCAAGCATATGGTAAAGATTAGCAACATCAGCATATCTCTTGTTTTTAACAACAATTCATTGCCAAAAATAAATACCTATGATCAGATAGTGCAAGCATTTTGGTCTAATGATTGCATTCACTATCATCTTTTTAACTCGTTTTGACTTCAAATATGTGAATAACTCACTGACTGAAAACATAAAGTGCATCGGCAAATCTCAAATTTAAGGAAAAGGAACTAAAATTCATTTTGTAGTACCTCTGAATAGTATTAGGTACAAAGACTGTCATAGAATGTAAGTATGCCAGTCAATAAAATCAGAGTTGCAAGACCTACTTGTTCATCTCCTGCAAACTACCTGGTATGAGTAGAAACATAGCCTTTGCATCATAAGAGCGATCAATCTTAGTTATATAGCAGTTTTGTTTTACGGTTTACCTACTGTCCAACCTTGAGGTTAAGCAAGATGGAATTTTAACGTGCTCCTTGTAAAACCAGCAATTTGTTGAAGGTCACCCATCCAACATCATTATTCTAGTACCCTCAACTGCAGAGTAAAGGTGAGTAAAGGTGCATGTTCACTAATGTTGGGGTGATTACGACCAGTATAGAGATGACTTTAAAGTTTAAACTGTGTCCAATTTTAAAATATATGTATTGGTTAATTTAGATACTTGGGACACCCCATGCTCTGCCCAGAGCTTGAATAGGACCACCTTTCGGCCTCTTACTCTTGAACTTGTGTTTTTCTCCATTTTGATGGTTTAGATAATCCAAGTTGCTTGTGAATTGTAACAAGATAATATCAAACTCGTTTAATTGAAAAATACATTTTTAGTATGAGCACAATAATTCGCACATTAAGATACTCATTGCGCTTCTGAAGCTATTTCTCCTATCGGCAACAAACACTCTGACTTGCTTCCCAAGTCATTTTCTCAAATTGGTGTAGGCGTTACAATTAGATTGCTTGGGCTATACTCGAGAAGCACCAAGAGAAACTTTCTGATGAAAAGGCATCATGAAAAACTTGATGATATATCCTGTTGCATAAAACTTCCTCACTTCGATTAATTCTAACTGCAAAGGCAGTAAAGTAGTTGGTAAAAATATCACAGCAAGATATATCCTGTTGCATAAAACTTCCTCACTTCGATTAATTCTAACGGCAAAGGCTGTAAAGTGGTTGGTAAAAATGTCACAGTAAGATACAGTTATGTATCAAAAATAAGAAAGTTAAATTTCCATGGGACTCGTAATAGAAGTTAATAAATTACTTTGTTTCTTGCTTGAAATTCATGATTATAATAATTCAGAATAATATAAAACTGCATTCTGTTGACAAGCTAAATCGTCGGCAATTTTCAAAATTATATCTTGAAAATATTTTTTCCACTGAACAGAGCTCAGTTTCATCTTTTCAAAGTTCTTTATATGGATCAAGGTTTCCTTAAGTTGCCCATATATTCCCCCGAAACAAATTGGAATCATCATCGAAAACATGTGTCTAACGTTTAAACTCCTTTTCAAATCACTAATTGTAGATTGTACTTCATCAAGGTACCCTACTGACACTAAAAATAGAATTTTGAGGAAGTTGTGAGATACTGATTGGGAGACATTGGCCCCTTTGTAGCACCATCCCAATTAAATGTGGCAGAAATGTCTTACATCACTTATTTGAGAGAGGCTGGCGCAAATGTTTAGATCATCATTTTGCTTTTCCTGGTAGACCAGTTTTATGTCAATTGCTAGGCTATTCTCTTCTGCACAAAGGCTTTGTTGTAATGAAATCCTTTGGTCTTTCCACACTCCTCTCATGGAAACCGTTTCAAATTCACAATCAACCCTTGAGTTTAGCATTTCTTTACCTTACAAAGCTACGCTGCATTTTCATCTTTACTTTCTACCAAAGCTGCCAATGTACTTGTTGACGTGTTTTTTATGACAGCGTCGAACACATAATAAAGTTGCCTAACAGTCACTTCACTCTCTCTTGAACAAAGTGCGATTGCATGCTAAGATTGCAAGAAGTTCAAACAATCAACTCCAAGGTTCCTTTATGCCACGGACATGACTCAGTTGGCTGATGTGATTGCTAGTAATCCAAGGGGCTTTACGTTTGCATCATTCTTTCACTTTTTTGCTATGGCTAGAACTCCATCATCGAATATGGCATTTTTGCGATGCTGTTGCTTCGAACGGACTAAAATGAACTAGAAAGTAAAAGGGAAAGGGTTTAGAAGGATCTAAATCTATTCGTAAGGGCAATGATAACAACGAATAGTGCTTTGGCAGACAAATTCCAAATAAACCAAGCTCTGTTTCGCCAAGATCAACTACAACTCCGCAAGAACTGGTGCAATCTTTTGGGGATGCTAAAGGATTTTCAAATTCAGAAAGTACATTTGAATACCCAAAAAATGGCGCAATCCAAACGACCATCCACAATCAAACTTAGCACAAATTTAGGGGGTTCAAGTTAACTTTACACTGCAACTTACAATCGACAAGATGCAAAAAGTATGAACGATGAAAATTCATCAAACACCATTACATTCTCCATTGAAATCAAAGCATTATACTACTTCTACTCTAAGCGAGGAAGGTGAAACCATGCAAGTCTTGAAAAAATAACTTAAGTGGACACCATCAGAGAACAATGTTTCACTGTTATTATCTCAAAACTTATCGTAACAATTTCATACAAGTCCCCCTTTTACAAATGAGGGGGGTCACCCTTTTTATATAGGCTTCAAGCCTTGGCTACATGCAAAACCCTAATTAGGGTTTCTCCCTAAAAGATTCCCCACACATGATGCAACAAGGTGGGAATCAACAATAAATGCCCATTGTGCCCATATACAATTAACTCCATCCCATTACAATTAATTACATTCCTGCTAAAAATGGTGTCCATTATGCATTGAATGCACCATCATCCATCAAGCTCGTCCAATAAATCATAAATGCAATAAATATGTCTCCATGCAAAATCACCCCATGATGCCATAAATGCACCATCATCTCTTGAACGTGATGGCTGCATGCAAAAAAAAGAATCTATCATAATGCCTTAAATGTGACAGCTATAGGCAAAAGATGCTCCATTAATTCTTCATGCATTGATCCAACTGCCACTTGGTGGGAAAAACCCTGGAGAGAGGAAATTTCAAGAGGGAGAATCCCTGACTTTGGAAGTATTTTCTTGAAGTTTTTGAACTTGCCTTGCTCTGGAAAAGATTTTCAATGATTTTTCACATCTCCTATTTTTTTAGGAAAATTTTCAAATTAGGGTTCCACGGTCCAGGAGAGAGAAAATTCCCTCATGACTCCAAGTCTACCATCATTTTCAAATTCGGATGATTCTTGATGCTCGAGAATGAATTTTTCAATTTTTTCCTTGGGGGGGAATTTCTTATTCAGTTCATCCGTGATTCTTTCTTTGCCAAGAAATTGTTTTTTTCTTACCTTCAATTCATCCTGGCATGGAATTCATGTTGTGAAGGAATTCTCCTTTGGAAAGAAATTTGTTCCTTACCCTTAGGAAGGAAATTCTTCATGCCTTAGCCAATTTTCATGATTTCCAAGAACTATGTCTTGAAGGAAGAAATTTCAAACACTTAGTCAAATTTTCACCTTTCCTAGAATTCTGTCTTGAAGGAAGGAATTTCCGACACTTAGCCAAATTTTCACCTTTCCAGGAATTTCGTCTTCTTGGGTGCAATTCTTCCCGAAGAAGGAATCTTTGTGCTCTTTGAATTAATCATGTTTGCAGGGAGCTTTTCGACCAATTTTGACATCTCTTACTTTTTAGGAAATTTCCTAAAATTTAGGACCTAGGTCCAGGAGAGAGAATTCTCTCACGAGTCCAAATCTGCAAAACTTTTCGGATTCTGATAAGATTTGGAGTCTAAAAATTTCTCAAGGGGATTTCTTCTTTTCATTCCTCCTTGACCTTTTGACTTTCATGCCTTAGACAAATTTCCACCAATTTTCAAGCTTAAGCATGGAATTCATCATGTCTTGGAATTTGATCATTTTCCATGCCTCCAAGCACCCCTCAATTTGGCACTTTCCATTAGTCTAGGGTGCTATTTCCATATGCAGAGTAATTCAAACTTTGTTTGGAATCTTCCATCACTTCCTTGTTTTGGCGCCTTCACCATGCCTTGGGCGGAATTTCACTATGGAGGAGGAATTTCATCAAATGCTGAATCCTCCATGACCCCTCCATTTTGGCGCCCTGCTGAGGCCTATGGCGGAATTTTGCATTGGTGGAGGATTCAATGAATTTGTGAATCCTCCATGCCTTTTTGATTTTGGCGCCCAGCTAGAGAGTAGGGCGAAATTTTGCACTGGTGGAGGATACAATGAATTTGTGAATCCTCCATGCCATCTTGATTTTGGCGCCTGTCTTTCATCTTGGGCATAATTTTGCACTGGTGAATCACATTGGTGGAGGATTCAATGAAATTTGTGAATCCTCCACGCCTCCTTGATTTTGGCGCGTGTCCTTCATCTTGAGCGGAATTTTGCATTGGTGGAGGATTCAATGAAATTTGTGAATCCTCCATGCCTCTTTGATTTTGGCGCCTTATAAGAATTTGGGATGATTTTTCCAGACTTAGAGAATTTTCTCGAGCTTTCCATTTCAGGAGTGGGCTTCCAGCAGTCAACCATCTTCTGACTTTCTCTGTCTGCTTTCTGACTTTTTGCAATTAGAAATAGTTGCAAATGTCTGATTTTTGTCACCTTGCCCGAATGGTCTTGGCAGAACAAACTTTCTAAAAATAGAAATCTTCAAAGTGTCAGCGTTAGACCCCTAGACATGATACACGAATGACTTACTATAAATAAAAACTTACTAAATATAGAAATTACTAAAAATAGTAAGTTTGATTTTTGGCAAAATGATGACATTCCGGGACTCAACAAAATACCTAAAAAATAGGAACTTTCTAAAGTTTTGGCTCAAATTTTACTGGGAGATTCCTTGAAGGGTCCTGATTCCAGTCGTATGTTCAGTTTTTCCAAAACTCTAACAGAAACCCCTAGAATCTAGGACAAAAGGCAAAAACCCTAAAATTAATGAAATAGGCCGTAGACTTCACCAAATTTGCTCAAACGAAAGACAAACTTAATCAAAATGACCCCCAAACACTTGCAAAACAGAGAGATTGACGAGACAACTGCGAAAAGACCCAACGACAAAAAACCAAAAGACTAGAAAGGCCTAAAAAGTAGGAGGTCTCTATTTGCAATGGAGCGATGTGTGAAAACGTCACAACAGTACCAAGATAGAAGACAACAAATTTAAGTGCTCATAGATTTCCACATCCTTGAAAGTATACCATCAGAAGAAAAATCTAGCACCATGAATATAAATGTCTAATTTTAGAGCTTGAAATCACTGGAGGCAACAAACCTTCGCAATAGCCACTAAGGGCAATACAAACCATCAATTGTATAGTCAACAAAACAACAAATCTCGACTGTCTTTGAAAGTTCAAAACTATATCATTTGGCTAAACGTTATATTTTTCAGTTGTGTAATTTGTACATATATCATACGAAAGAATGTGGTGTAGAATGGCCAGATTAAAACATGTTGCAACTAGGAGCTTTGCCTTCGTAGAGGAATCACAAATGACAGCTGGATTCTCTCTGTGCTGCATTAAGCCAATTGCTATTTACCAATTCACTGTACATTTGCAGTGAAGTTATTGACATATTAGCTACTGCTTTAATATAACGAAAGGAAACACACTTTTATGCCAGCCCAAAAGAAAACAACTGATGCAGGATATGCATGGTTAAATTAAATATGGTACCCCCGTTAGTTACTCAAACAATACGTGAGCCTCGAAGCCTATAAAACATTTTGGCACTGTGTTGAAGTACTCCTTTTAGTTCCTTAATGTTTTTAAGTAGAGGCTATCTAAACTTATAATTCAAGTCACAAATTAATAAAAGTGAATATAAACTATTATAGAGAAAATATTAGTTCCGAATACAACAGAGAAAGTGTACCCAGATGTTTCTATTTTTTTTGAAGTACATCACTTCAAAACAATATTAATGTTAAATATAGTTATATATTTTTCAACATTTTTAGAATTTTGTTAGCATATTATTAGTATCTAACAAAGTTAATGTGTTATGGTGATAGATCTATATTAGTTGAAGCAATCAAAAGCATTCGTTTAATGTTTCAGTAAATTTTTAATTTCTTAAATCTTGGATCAGAATAACATCATTTTACTTCAATGTGATCTTGAAATTTCTTGTTTTTTATACTGTAAAGTTATTATCACTAAAATATAATTCCCTCTAATTTTTAAGGTTGTAATTAATATTTTTTTAACCATGATAAGATCTACACATAATATAAAAAAATACTATAGCATAGAATAGATCACTTATACTACACGGGAGTTTTTGGGTCAATATGCCCTAATATCCAATATATATGTTGAAATAGAATAAACCTCTCAAGTAAGGTGACACCATACAATAGTCCTTATGGAAGAAGTCATTCCATGTTATATCTTCAAGAGATTACAAGCACATCATACTCTTAATGCGCTTGTACAAAAATATTCATGCCTTTTATAAAGACCCAATAACATAATGGAGGAGGGGAAAACAATAAATCTATGTAGGATTCCTAATTACTTAATATATTTCATGACTCAATATAAATAACTTAAAGGATATGTACCACATGTTCGCTTCTTCATCAAACTAAATACATTATAATACTTAACATATTGATCTTTGGAGTGAAGAGCCTAGCCATGAAATTATTTTGGTGATAATCCATCTATAGATTCAAGTCAAATTCAAAAGTATCATGTCCCTTAGAAGACACATTTTCTTCCCAAATCTTGTGATGAGAATCTACTTGCTTATTATCCATAAAAATCACAAAGAATAATGAGAATCAAATCTTTTCAGTAATGCTTCAAGTCTTTCATAGCGAACCTTTAATAGGTGATCTTCATAGTGGTCTTAGCTTGATGGTTCCTAGATTCTATCCTCAATCCACACTTGGCTATTGCCATTCAATTCCCATCTTCACAATACCTCCTCTTTTGTCATGAATATCCACTATCAAGTTATGGTACTACTAATTGTTGTAATTGCGCCTCCTTTGAATTCATGTAAAAATATAATAGAGATTGCTATGTTTTTTCATGTAGTATCATTCTTCGATGATCCTCATCTTTTACAATGATATGGATGTCTATATATTATATTGACCAAGTCTACCACAATAATGACATGTAAGTCTTCGAATTCTTTGAAATATCTTCATTTTGTCCTTGACCTTTCTTCTAAAACCAATTACCTTTGCCCTTGTCCTTCCCTGCAAAGGCCTATTCTATATTCGGTAAATTGTTGCTACTAACAAAATGCTTCTTCCATCCTTTTTTTTTTAACTCTAGAGGTATCCTTGTGACCCAGTCCAATGCCCAACCCGCCTTGCCTTAGTCTTACTTACTACCAAGTTGGGGCTAGGAAGGGGCGAGCTGAGGTGAGACTAGTCCTCTAGGGATGCACATAACCATATGCAAGCCACATGCATTGAGCGAACTCGAGCCTCAAAGTCGACCTTGAAACCAATGGGGAGCAAACCCTCAGCCCAAGCCAACTCCACTACTCATGTGAACATTGGTACAAGAGCTTGTTGCACAAATCATCAAACTTTAGGTCAACATTGGTAGACATGATGTTGAGTGTTTGTATGAAATGCCTCATATGATCATGGTAAGATTTTCAACATTATAATCACCACATCTTCCGTCATGTGACCAACAATAGCTACTTGATCCCAAATATCTTTGATCTTCATCAAATGATCTCACAAAGACATCTCATCCATCATGATTGAGAATGACATATTCTTTAGGAAGGTCATGCCTTTATTTGACATCTCTTGCAACTCTTGAAGGTGTTTCCAAATCTTTCGTAGAAGATTTGCTCAAAGGAATGTCCAAAAGCATTTCATTTGTGATAATGAGCATAATGACTTCACAATTACGCTCACTGAACTTGTCATGGTACTTCACAATGACTTCTTGCAATTGTTGGCTGGGTGTTAGTCTCAAGGATGATTTGATAAAGGAACATGTATTTGAACATTGTGAGTGTCTCTTGTTTCAAGTGTTTTAATTTTGACCGATGAGTTATCCACCACTTTCCAATATGATGTTGGCCAATGAAGCCATCCCTCTTGCAATATGAAATCATGAAACACAAAAAAATTCTTTTTAAACTTGTACATCAAACCATAGGCAATACCACAACCACAATTTCGTAAAATAGGTAAAAAAAGCTTCAATTGGGCATTAAAAATACAATTATATTAAAAAAATTGGAAAAAAATTGCAAAACAATTTTGGAAAAATTGGAAACTCCACTATAAACTTAGCCATCTTGAAAAATCATGATTTCAAAAAATAATCAGTAACTTCATGTCAACCCCTAACCTCAAAAACTTGCTAAAACTCATTGTTTGAGGTCAAGTAAAAACTTGTCAAAACTTTTGTAGGTTAGAAAAAAAAATGATGCTCGAGTGACAAATCCCATCAGCCACTCAACAAATGTAGTTACACAATTTTTTTAAGGAAAAAAATGTTGTGATTTTTGTAAAAAACTGATCGAGAATATTTCAAGAAAGAATAACTAACAATTCCTTCACAAAACAACATGAATCTGTCAACAATCTAGTCGTGTTTGTCAAAAATATTATACCACGATTTCAATTGATAAACTAATCCGATTTAACTAGAAAACCCTCGTGCAAATTTTAGATAGGCAAATTTGCGACTTTCCAAACCACAAACCCACGATTTTATTCAAAAGAATTGTCCAAAAATTTGTTTAAAAAAATCAAACTTTTCATACGAAACAATGTGCATTTTTCAGCAAAAAAATTATCCACAAAGTTTGTAACAAAATTTGCCAAAAAAGTGCAAAAAATAGACCCATGAATTTATTGAAAGCATTTGCCAAAAATCCTTGTATGAATTCATACAAATTCTTTTGGCACAATCCTCTTTGTGTCTTGCATGTAATTTGTCACTACTATTGTTCATGGGATTTAGGCCTTCACTAATTCTAAGATTTTTCAAAATCTTAAATCTAATACTATATTACACAATGTAATGAAAGAGAATGATTATCGAGATATTTTGTTAAAGCCCGTGATTGCATTAAGTGGTCTTTATCTTTTCCATGCATCAAGCTTAAAAGATTTTGGTCCTCATTGTCCAATATTTTCACATTCTTTTTTAGTTGCTTTGACTTGTGTCACTTCAAGTGGTCATCAATCTAGCACCTTTAGGACTTTCAGTTTTTTCTATCAAGGGTGTTCTTTAGCTCCTACCCTTTATGTCCTTGTTGAAAGATTTGGATATTTTTTTGGCCAATTTTATTTCTCAAAATTTAGTCAAAAGCATTTCTTTGTCCAATTCCTTAGCTAGATTAGTGAATGGGAATATCTCCCACAAGATCATCACTAAGACTCTTGCTTTGAGTCTATACCATCTCCTCCATAGATTGTGCATCTTGAACAAACTAGCTTCATCAAGTCTAGCCATATTTTGGATAATATTATTGTAACTTGGAAAGGTGCGGAATGGACATGAAGATTGCAACAATGAGCAATGTTTATCAAGATTGACTTTGCTAAAGCCCATGACTACATTAAGTGGCCTTAAATATTTCTCATGCTTCAAGTTTTAGGATTTGGCCCTTTCTTTATATAAATATATTTGCATTCATTTCATAGATGCATTTTCTCGTCTCACTTTCAATGGGCATCAATCTAGTGCCTTTGTGATTTCTAGGTTCAAACATCAAGGATGCTCTTTAGCCCCTTCTCTTTATGTTCTTACTAGGTTGAGGGCTTCAATATCTTCTAGCCAATTCATTTTTTGAGAGTTTGGTCAAATATATTTCCTTCCCCAATTCCCTAGCTCAATTAGTGAATGTGAATTTTGTTCACAATTCTTTTTTTACATTTTTGGAAGATGAAGGTGACATCAAATAACCTCTACATTATGTGGATATTTTTTGTGAAGTGTTGGGTTTTGACATTCAATGGTAGAATACTTAATGTCATAAGCAATCTTTCCCACTTAAGCCTATATAGCTTGAAACTTTTACGTGGAAGTGGATTGAACATAAATACATTTTCAGATTCCTCGGAATTCCTTTATCCTTTGAAGTCTCTTTGTCCTCTTTATGGTAGGTTGTTATCTCCAAAATTGGAAAAATCTATCTTATCGGATTACTAAGTGCCTTTCTCTAGTAGAAAATTTGAAGTGTTCTTAAAGATCTTAATAGCTACTTGTGTTTGCTACTCCACTTGGGTTCCTTCTAAACCTTTCTACATGAAGCTTGAAAAGCTTCTTACGGAATTTCTTTGGGCTTCTTCCAAAAATAATAGAGATTACTATCATGTGACTTGGGAGGATTATTTATCCCTCATAACTCTTGAAGGTTGGGTTTATTTTTTTTCTCAATAATAAGGTTTAACATTGTGTTCCAAATTTATTAAATTTGATCTCTTGAAGTTAACAATGCTTAGAAAAGTTTGGTGCATAATTGCATCTCTATAAAAATTCCTTATCAAAGAGAAGGTAAAAATGGGATTAGACTTCATATATATATTATCATGAAGGAACTCATCTACATTTAGAGTGATTTCATAATGAAAAGTACTTGGAGCGCATGAGCAACCATTTAACATTAGTTTGTCTAGAATGGAAATGAATTTCACATAGATATGTTTGTTTACCAACAACCTATGTGATAGTCTCCTATTATCTCTTGCCGAAATCCTCTTGTAGTCAAGGCTCCATGTGTCCATGCTTTGAGGTTTTCTAAGAAGGGAATCAAGACCTTTTTGGATTACTTTCTAGACCAACTAGGAAGTTACTTAGCCAAAGATAAGTTTTGATTGCTCAAATAGGACCTCAAAACCTTCTAGGTCATTATTAACTTTGTACCACTAGAGATACTGAGATTGGACATGTCAGTATGCAAGAATTTATTAACCGAGTTGAGAAAGCTCCTGCTCGCTTAACCAATCTGATCAAATCTGAGTTGCATAAATATGCATCCTTCCCAGTTGCAACTCATGACCCAAAATTTGTACTTGCAATAGCGGATCACTTTGATCTGAATACAAGACAGGTGAAGGACGCAGATCAGAATGTCATCATGTCTCTGGATAGTGTATTTTTCAATAGTGTCTTCAAAGGCTCTCTAGTTGAAGAGGTAGCTGACATTTCTCAAGAGAGTGCTCAAGAGTACTATGAGAAAAATGAAGTTAAATGCAAGAAAGTGGTCAACACTGTGTACCTCTCTGCTTCCAGACATTCTACTACCTCACGATGGCCCAAGTCCTTCCATAGGAGTGACTTCAATGAGGAAGACAACGACATGGTTACCATGTTGTCAAGAGTGAAGGGGCTAAAAGGCTCTCATTACTTTCAAACATGGATGTGTTACAATATGAATATAATCAGGAAAAGGGCTGCAAGAATTGATTGGGGTGAACAGATCAACGATGTGCTCTATGCTCAATTGAAGGAGGTCAAGGTAACACTGAAATTTTACATGACCTCATACCTGGTTTATGCAGCTGCTTCTATGAGGCAATATCCAGGTTTGTCTACCAAGGGTGATAGAAGATTGGTGCCTGTCTGGGAATATTATGATCAACTTACCATCAAGAATCAAGGTGGCCACTATAGAAGAGTTAATGATGCCTTCTTTGCTGTATGGAAGTGCATATTTGATAAGGGCCCGCAGAAGTAGAGATTATCAGAGGCTTCTTATAACAGGGTATCTCATTTTGGATGTGTTTTCCTTCAATTTCCTACTTTCACTTACATCCGAATTGGATGTTTCTCAGGTGAGCCTTTTATTCTACCAAGATTTCCTTCTGACAAGATCATTCTCATGGAGTTGTGTAGACAACTAATTTATGTTCATGAAAAACAATCACAAGCACATAAGACTGGGTTGAAGTTTCCGGAATCAATCAACAGGTACTCAGTACTAACCAACCCCAAGGCCAAGAACATGGAGGAAGAAATACAGTGAAATACCATTAGAAGATTCAAGGAACGAAACAATTTTGACTTTCGTGGCATAAAGAACAAACTCAAGAGGAGTTATACACATGTTTACAAGTTTGAAGATGTCTGGGCAGACTGTCAGAATGAGGAGGATATAAGAAGGATGAATTTCAGTCGTCTTACCTTGGAACAAATTGAAAACCTGGATTTAGCAAAGATCTCAATGACCATGGAAGACACAGATGATATAATAGATCCTATCTATTATGAGAAGAAGATTGCTGATTCTCCGCTTCCTCCTGTGCAATGGTCAAAGAAGGAAAGCAAATCTATCACTAAAAGGATTGCTCCCATCCTGGCAAACACCAATGCTTGGCTGATAAAGAAAAATCTTAGGATGAAACAACTTCCTGCTAGTTTAGGGGATGATGATAATAGTGATGGCTCGATTGGCAAGACGGCTACAACCGAGACAAGAACAAAGAGCAGGGCAGATCCACAAGCACTATCTTCAACTCCTATGGTACAATCTAAGGGGAAAGGGCCCAAAATTAAATTAACGGTTAAAGGGTCCAAGAAGGGTGAATCATCATCGGTAGTACATGAAGCAGTGGCAAAAGAACCAGAACAAATGCTTGCCAGTGAAGTTGAAAAAGAGAAGGGGGTTGAAGAAGGTAAAATTCCTCAACAAGAGGAAGTACAGGCTGAAGAAACATCACACCCAGAGTTGATGCCCTGATCACCTCACAGGTAATCATCCACTCTATTGATTCTGACTCTGATCAAGAGGATGAGGATTTTCAAGATGGGGATCTAAGTATGGGCATGGAGCAGTCAGAGGCTGCTCAACAGTTTTTCACACTAACCAATTTCTCCATTTTGGATGATTTTCCTTCATCCACCATTGAATCTACGATGTTGGATTTTAATGAAGCCTTGGAAGGGGAATTTGAAGAACAATCTATAGTGAACGTACCTGTTACTATAATCACAACAAAAATTCCACCATTGGTAAGTGCTAAAGTTGCATACACGACGCCTTCAACCCTCCTATCAGTAACTGAAGAGGTGTTAGCAACGACAAATATCACAACATCGACAAGTGTTCCACTAGATACTTCAACATTGGTGCCATCAATAACACTCATAACTGCTTCGAGCTCTAGTCAGCCTACTCCTGAAACTTTAACTGAAAATCAACAAAGAGCTACTACTCCATCGACCAATCTAGAATTACCCCCTTGGATGGAAGTAGTGGCCCCTAAGAGGAAAAAACAGGTAATTTCTCCAAATGAGTTTGACTTTGTGCAGTTGGTTCCTCCAAAGCCTAAGGGAACAAAGAAGCCAAAGATGGTATCTCGGGTGTTAGTATACCCGACTTCTAAGAGAAAGTATGCTGAGGTCATGGTGCCATCATCAGATAAGGACAAAGGCAACATATGATCTGAGGATTAAACCATGCAAATAGTAGAGCTTGGGGTGGAAACACATGAGAGTGTTAAATTGGATTCTCAGACAACCTTTGATTCTTTGTTGAGAAGATTTGATCAGGAGAGGGATGAGAAAAATGAATTGAAGCAGAAGTGTGAACAACTGACCAATGTTCTTCTGAAGGTCACACAATCTTCTCAAGAAATTGAGCCCATAGGATCCTCAATGGACACCGAAGCTCTAAAGAAGATTGAATAGGTAGGAGCTAAAGGCAGAGTGATGGATGAGTGGATTTCACGGCTAAGGTTAGAAGACTCTCATCTTCTAAGTTCAACAATTGGACTATTGGCGGATTTTGAAGTAATCCAGAGTCAGATGCAAGGACTCAAAAATTCATTATCACAGGAGATTGAGGAAGTTGAGAAAAGTACTACCTTTTGGAGCAAAATGGAGGACTTTAGAATAGATGTCCTTGTTGAAAATAAGGTAATTCCTACAAGGGAAAAGTACATCTAGATCTTGTCATTATTGTCTCATAAACAAGAGACAATAAGGTTGATGATTGCGGAGATGGACCGAGAGAAGAAAGAAGGTGATGACGAGATTGATCTCATTTTTGCCAAAGTTGCCGATCTTCCTTGTTACTTATCTGATGACAATCAAAATCTCGTTACTGGCGAGGCTATCACACAGGAATTCCTTGCCTTAATAGATCACTGCATGGGACAAGATTTCTCACTTGATACATTTGATAAGCTATTGGAGATCCAGGTCAGTTTTGAAGTCCTTGCATCCATGCTGAAGGATGGGCAAAAGAAACAGGTAAAGATTGAAGATGCAATTTCTTGCGTTCGAGTGATCACAAGTTCTACCCCAATGCTGGATGAAGCAGAGATGAAAGCCATCCTAGCTAGGTTCGAAGATTTCCAAAAATCAGGAGAGGAGAAAGATGAATAAAACGTCCCCTTTTTGGATTTTTCTTTTTATATAGTCGCATCATTAGATGCTGTTAGTTTTCTTGCAGTTGCACGTTTTCCTTATGCTGTAGTTGTAGTAAAGTGAGACTGTGCAGTTGAATAAGTCAATTGTGCCCACATTTTTCTCCATTCTTTTCCTATTTAAGGATGACCTTATTTGTAAATATATATCTTTTTCATGCTTAGCAAAACTCTACAGAATTTTTACCTCAACTAAGACTTTGGGCTTTTGTTGTGAAAATTCTATCAAGCAAATAAAGAAAACAATTTTGTTGATCTCAAACTTTGTGTTGTGTCAAGAAAATTGTTTATATGATTTAATGTTCTTATGTCCATTAATTATATATGTTCTTTACTTCTTTGATATTGAAGATATTGTTATGTGGGTAAAAGAGCTCCTGAATCGTGCAAGTAGACTATGTGCTCCTAGCATATTTGGGAAATCTTCTGATAAATTAAGTAATTAGTGGTAGGATTTGTATTGCTGCAGTTACTTTTAGTTTAAAGAATTAGGAATTCATACTTGAAGACTTTGAGCTGTGAGTTAAATTTCTAACTTTTTGTAATAATCAGTTTGAGTTAAGATTACATTCAAGAGAGACTATGTGCTACTTGACTGTAAGTTTTAGCGTAGTTTGTTAGATTCATTGTTCTTTTCTTTAAGTATCTAAAGAGGTAGAGAAATTGTAACAAGGTGAAGGGAGAATACATAGACTCTGAAAAAAGAGAGTTATATGCCCAACACCAACCCATAGATTTTGATTTCTTATTAATTAGAGAAGAAATTTCAAAGGGAGCCTCCCCTTGATGAGATGAGAGATTAATTTCTCGACATAGCTGTGTGTGAATCACATATTTTGTCATTAGTACGCTGGTGACAAAATATTCACCCAACAGTTTTTTGGCGACTTTGCT
Source organism: Cryptomeria japonica (assembly GCF_030272615.1). Taxonomy (NCBI): domain Eukaryota; kingdom Viridiplantae; phylum Streptophyta; class Pinopsida; order Cupressales; family Cupressaceae; genus Cryptomeria; species Cryptomeria japonica. The sequence continues at coordinate 85,014,763 of NC_081409.1, forward strand.
GGGGAGCAACATGCAACCGGTTTTTTTTCCCTTTGGGCTGCAATGCTCTTTTCATTGTAATATCATTTTTTGCTGATTTTCTCAAAAATCATAATTTGGCTGATCGAAGTTACACTCGTGGGCAACGATTAGCAGGAGTTGTTGATCCTACTTTTGAGTTTCTACAGCAACGTAATTTTCCTTTTGTGACACCTCCACGGACTAGTTCTCCTTTGCAGCGGACACAAAGTTTTCCCCCTTCTGCACGATGATCTCCTGTACCAAGTGAGGCGTCAAGTTTGCAAGTTTTATTTGTTCCACTTGCAAGTCGTTTTGTAATATTCACCCAACACAGTTCGGTCAACTGCTTGTCGGTTTGTTTTTCTATTTTCAAGGGTATTTTCTAGGAGTTGGTGATGTTCAATGGTCGAGTGACCTACTAGTTTTAAGACAAATAAAGGAGAGTCTGCAAGCAGTGGGATCTTTTTATATGGAGACTCTGAACATGTATTTTGATGAGTTTAGACTGAAGATGAACCAGAGAATGAGAATATTAGGTGATCTGGTTAAAAAGTATGAAGATGATATCTGTTTCACAGTCAAAGTGGATCACTACATAATGGAAGCGATTGAGCCTAGAGTAGATGAAGTTGAGCCTATGGGCTATGAAGTGGTAAATGATATACTCACAGGGTATGCCTCTACCCTACTTGCTTCACCACTGGATCCAAAGAAGAAGAGGACCGATACTTACTCAGAGAGGATCAAATCTATTGAAGTACCAAAGCAGAAGAAGAGGAAAGTTGTGCCATCGACATCGACATCGGTTACATCTTCTGCTAGTCCTAAAGTGACCAAGAGGTCACCAGCCAAAAAGAAATCGGAGGCCATTCTGCCAAAGGTATTTGAAAGGAACAGAAAAACTAGGAATAACACACCGAATTTAGAAGACACGGAACCAGAGGTAGAAATGAAGAAGACAAGGCAACCAAGTAAGAAGACGAAGAGAACCGGTAATGTACCTGCAACCTCTACATCGATAAATATACATATTGCTTCTTACCAGCCTATGACACATTTTCGAAGGATTATGAAGAATGTTAAAAGGAAAGTTCTTGACGATCTAAAAGATTATTTTGATGATCTTAGCAATAGTGAAAAGGAAGAGGTAGAGCTAGAGGTCATTAAATATTTGTGTGATAATGATCGATGTCCGATTGACATTAAACCTGTTGTTCCTAATTCTTTGTATAATTATTTGGATAATAAATGGCACATTGTCATTGAAAAGGAGCAAGAAATTAGGGAATAAATTTTTGCTCAATATTTTCCTGATGTTTCTAATTCAGAATTGTTTGAGATTCTTAATTAGTACAAAGACATCTTTTTCATGCGAAGAAGAAGACTTCAGTTACTCGGAGGCAAAACCTCTGAAGTAGAAAAAGACACCCATCTGCAGGTTAAAGCGGCTGTTAAAATGCGGATGGTATTCGAAGCTAATCAACAGGCTGAGCAAGAGCTTGACCTATCTACATCCAAACCAGATGAAGTTTTCAATAGTCAGGGTGAAAAAATAGCAAAACAAAATGACCCCATTGATGTTGATGAACTAGATGTTGAGGACACCACTCCAGAGAAGGAGAAAGATGAAGAGGAGAGAGTGAAGAAAGAGAAAGTTGAGAAAGAGAAACAAGAGAAAGAGAAACAAGAGAAAGAGAGAGCGGAGCAAGAAAAAGGAGACAAGGAGAGAGCAGAGGAAGAAAAAGAAGAAAAAGATAGAATGAAAAAGGAAAAAGAAGAGAAGAAGAGCACACATGAGAAGGAAGAAGAGAAGAAGAAGGAAGAAGAGAAGAAGAAGAAAGAAGAGAAGAAGAAGAAGGAAGAAGAGAGGAAGAAAGAAGAAGAGAAGAAGAAAGTGGAGAAGGAGAAAGAGGAGAAAGAAAAGGCTGACAAGGAAGCCCAGGAAAAAGAAGAGCAAGAGAAGAAAAGACAAGAGGAGATCAAGGCAAAGGAAGGAGGACAGACTCCTAAGGCAACCGGATATCAAGCTAAGCAGGTTGATCCCACCGGTCACACCAATTTGACTCTTGCCTATCTTACTCAATCAGTTGATGAAAATGAGCTACTGAGGAGCATTCAACTAGTTCAAGATAGATTGGAAGAATAGAGGAAAAAGAAAGAACATGATGTCATTCAATTTGCTGTTGACACTCTTTCCAATCTAATCCCCAGTACTAACCTCCCTAGTACCGATTCCTCGCTGGCCAAGTTAAAACTTCTTTTCACAGTAGTGGATGATCAAGTACAATGTTTGGAAGATGTTGCCTATGCCATTGCAAAGAAAAACCACGAAAAGGAACTCAAAGTTGCACTGGTGAAACAATTTAGACAAAGACAGGCTAATCCATCAGAGGGATGATATTAGTCTGGCAATAGCTAAAGGCCATAAACTATTGAGCAAAATCTAATAGCCCAATTTATTCTGTGATGATGCTTTGAAGAAAAATAGTCAACTCCAATTGGAGTTAAAGAAATATATCGGAAACTTCAAATTGCAATACGATTCCTTCACAGTGTATGGGAAGACTGTTCACACTCACCAGCATCAGATTGCAAAGATTGAATCAGAGATCTGCAAGCGGACTCAAGATCTATAGGATCTCTAGTTGCTTTTATTACCAAAATTGTAGGTTCTTCAGAAGTGTTTTCTAAACATAGAAGCTATTATTGTTACATAGGAATTGAGTACCATTGATGCCATGGAGGCGTCAGCTTTCCAGATGAAGACTCAGAGTGAAATTGCTGCCTCACTCCTAAATACCTGGTCAACAGACATGAAGGGTTTTCTGAAAGACTTTAAATCTATTTCTGAGAAGTTTTACTCTTTATTCTCATGAACATATACTCTGTTTTTTATGTTATGCAATATAACTTTGGTAAATTTATGTGAAAGAGGGAGTGTTTGCATTACTTTGTCATTGTTGGCAAAGGGGGAGTGGTATTGAAAATTTCATGCAAATGGAAGATGCACATGCTTGTAATTTTGGCAAAGGGAGTAGTGTATATGCTTAGAGGGAGTAATTTTGATTATGACATCATTTTTTCTTTGTAAGCACTTAGATGTCAAATTTTCCCATGTTGCCATTAATGCCAAAGGGTGAGATTATTGGTATTTTGATGTTGTTTAGTTCTGATTGTCATTGATGGACACACACTTATTTTATGTGTGAGGTATTCTCCACCGGTAATATGTGTTGTATTGTTCACACCAGTATTACATGCCATTGTATGTAGTCTTTGTTTGTAGAAGACTATCGGTGTTTTGCAGAAGGAGCTTACCAATCAAAGTATGACTGAGGACCCCAAGCGACAACCAATCTTTTTGAACATTGGAACACTATGTTCCAGTTTACCAGTCTTTGTTAGTAAACCGGTAATCGATATATTGTATTTTGTTAACCAGAAAACTTGTAATGTGTGATGAGTTATCATCCACCGACACTTTGGTGGTGCTTCTGTGTCGTGTTACCAAATGTGTCTAGATGCTTTGAACCTAGGAAATTGTAATCCAATCTTATTGGACCGACATGAAATCAAATTCTTATATGAGGAAATCATGTCTAGGGTTTTGTATGTGTGTGTATGTGTGTATGCGAAGTGTTGAAGAGAAGATTAGGTCTTCGCAGAAAAGGCATCATGCGATAGAGATTGAATATCAAAAGGATAGATGATTGAAGTAATGTTGCAATGAATTAACATAGAGCAGTTAAGGATCTAATCAAGCATTCTGTGCTACTTTCTAGATCATTCACTTGTTGATTACTAATCTCTTCGAAAAGTTTGAAACCTTTAACCGGGTAGGCCCAGTCAAGCCTATTGTAAATCCTCTATCAAGGTGGTTCACAATTGTGGATATGAAATCCTTTAACAGGGTAGTCTTTAACATGACTTATCTCCTAACAAAGATTTGGATACCTAACAGGATCTGTACTAGTGAAGAACATTGTAAGGCCTTAATTGGTTTGGTTACTATTCTGCAAATAGTTGACTTGTGAGTTTTACTCACTGTGGTTTTTCCCATTTGGGTTTCCACGTCAAAATATCTTGTGTTATGGTGATTGTGCTTCTATGGGTGAATGCTCTATTTTCTATTTGGCTTGTTTGTGTTTTAATCGGTTTGTTGTTTAAACTACTATACATGTCTGTAGTAAAATTTCTTAAAAGTTTGGTTAAGTTTTTGGGCATACTAATTCACCCCCCCTCTTAGCATTCATCATGTTTTGCTTGCTGTGATGATGTCTGAGTCTTAATATGATGATTGAGAGTGCTGAAATTGCATTCATTATGAAGTGCCAAGCTGATTGATTGTTTGAATGAGGATCTTGATTTTTTTTTGATATGGAATTGTTATAGTGTGCCTTGCAATAGATTTGGATTTTTGATATGAGTTTCGATTCTTGATTTCCGATATGATGCTTGCGATATGGATTTTGAATTACTTGGGTTATGGGTCTTTGATATGATTTTGATATGGTACTTGCATTATGTGTCTTTGATTTTCAATATGGTTCTTGCGTTATGGGTCTTTGATTTTTGATATGGGATCTTTGATTTTGTGATATGGTGCTTTGATATGATTTCGATATGGGATCTTTGATTTGATTTCGATATGATGCTTGATTTGATGTTTCGTTGTTTCAAGCTGATTTTGTTGTGATTGGATATGAGATCTTGATTAATTTTGATATGTATTTTGATTTGATTTCGATATGGTTCTTGATTAATTTCGATATGTATTTTGATTTGATTTCGATATGGTGCTTGATTTGATGCTTTGTTGTTTCAAGCTGATTTTATTTTGATTGGATATATCAGATAGATATGGGAACTGATGATGGACATTTTTGCATTTTTGCAAGCAAAACTTGGCGTTCTCCAGTTGCGAGAGCGATTTTTGAGACCATGGTCATTGATTCTGCAGTTATCACAAGCATATAGAGATGTTATTGAGAGGTGTGGTTTATCCTCTTTATTGGACATGCCTTGGTATATCATTAATAGGGGTTTGCTGACAACTTTAGCAGAGAGGTGGCACCGTGATACAAACACCTTTCATTTGGTGACAGGTGAGATGATAGCCACTCCAGAGGATTGTTATCAGATTCTGTAGATTCCAGTGATTGGGGCACTATTTCCATATGAGCAGACTGAAGAGGGTGGGATAGAGGCTCTCCATCGAATATTCCATGATGATCAGATTAGTGGATATGAGATCCCTTGGTAGGAGTTTGTGGATCTTGATTATGCTCCTTTACCTTTTGTACTGGTAGGTTTCATAGGTGGATTCTTGTGTCCCGACCGAAGGTCGAAGGGACTATCAGTGGGCTGGGGATTGGTGTTGGAGGATATGGTTACACAGGGACGCAGGTTCGCTTGGGGGTCTTGCATGCTAGCACACTTGTACAGGGAGCTGCACCAAGTGGTATATCTAGGATATGGCAGCTTGTCACCGAGGGTCACATTATTACACGTGTGGGCTTGGGAGCACATTCCTGGAGCGAGGCCATTGGCAGATAGGGATAGGCCGATTGGTCAAGCCTATGTGTATGGGTATACTAGTATAGTTGTCCTACGTAACCTGGGAAAGATAGAGCATTGAAGGAGGGTTTTGGATGATATTGATACGGTCATTTGGAGACCTTATGTGGGCTGCGAGGTATGGGTTGAGGATAGGATAGCTATGCCCTATGTTTATATGTCTAGATACTTGACTGGGAGGACACCCTTTATTATTGAGATATTTTTGCATAGCCGTATTTTGTGGCAGTATGGTTGACAACAGGGTATGCCACAAGGAGCTTTCTTATATGCTCGCTGGAGATAAGACTTACTAGAGTGGGGCCCTATAGTAGATAGTGCAGTAGTTGTGGAGGAGTACATGCTTTTGGCAGGACAATTTTTGGATTACGGGGTTGGAGTGGTGGATGTTGGGATGACAAAGAAGTTCTCAACCTACTTTGTGGCATATGCAGTGGCACATATATTAGATCTGACAGAGATGCTTCCTGCCTTTGACGATGATGAGGATGAGCAGCTAGAGAGGCGAGAGGGAGAGGAGGTGGAGATGATGGAGGAGATGGTGGAGGAGATGGAAGATGAGGTGGTAGAGGGAGATGAGGGGATAGAGGGAGATGAGGGGATAGAGGAGGAGATGGAGGGAGGAGAGGAGATAGAGGAGGAGATGGAGGGAGGAGAGGGAGAGGAGGAGAGATTAGATTAGGCAAACGACAGGGTGGTGATGGAGAGAGAGGAGGTTTGGTTCTTGGAGGTGGCAAAGTTGGTAGAGTGGGTGAGGTGTTGGCGGTTGTGGGTGAGGTAGAGGAGCTTAGGCAGCCGACCCAATAGAGGAGATTAGATGTGTTACCTCCACTGGTGCCTAGGATAGGGACAGGTGGTGTCACCACTCAAGTACCAGTGCAGATCATGATACCATCGCATCGACAAGATTCACAGATTCAAGCGCTACATGTTACGGTGCAGGAGTTGCAAGCGTAGGTACTAGCTCAACAACGTCAGATTGTGCAGATCACAGCAGAGCGGGACACAGTGATAGAGTGCCTATGTCGAGTAGAGGCTCATGCAGATAGTTTGGAGAGCACGACGGTCGGTGCCCCTATGAGAGACACACTGAGAGAGATGCAGTATGCAACCAAGGAGGCTGAGTACTATAGGCATTTATATGAGGAGGTCGTCCCTAGAGATCACAGAGCTCCTAGCTATGCTGTGGTGGCATCCAGTTGATCCATTCAGACTCATTTGAGGACAAAGAGCAAAGGGGTTACAAGGCCTCCTCATCATGATCCTACTGGTGGAGATCTAGGTGCTGCAATATCTGTTGCAAGACCATCAACCTTAGGAGATAGTCATACCTAAGAGACTTGTCTCTATTGTATTTTGATAGACATGACATTCATTGTAAATTTTGCCCATTTTTGAGAGATAGATGACACCGATTTTCCGATCCACATGTGATGTGTTTATGGATGATAATTTATGCATTGATATGTTATTTCTATGACGATGATGTGATGCTTAGGTAAATGCTCTTGATTTGATCTTGATTGATGAAGATGTCATGATATAATGATAGGTTGCATTGATGAATTTGATTTTTGAGATGTATCTTGAAAATGTAGGATAATGATAATGATAATGAAATGAGATGTATGCAAGATGAAAATGTGATATGCAGCTAAATGCAAGATTTAAAATGATATGCAACTAAATGTAATATTTTAAATGATATGCAACTAATTGCAAAATGATATGCAACTAATTGATCACCCTCATTTTCTTGTTGTCATTCCTATGTAGTCACATATTTTTGCTCTATTTTGATTTGTCATCATTGAGATTTCGCTATGTTAGAAGTTTATACAAGCATAATGGTAAAATTGACCCATAATGACCTGAGTGAAACGTACATGGATTTTGATATTTCAAGATGGTACAAGCGTCGAGGTATAATTAAACCAAGATGACTTGAGTGTTGCTTGCGTAAAACATATAATAATTAATCATTTGTATGTGCAAAGTAGAACAATGTCTTCAATGATATGTTTCCAATCATGTCTCAAGACAAAATTTGCACCGTAGAAGTGATCGCCTCATAGATAGAAAACTTAAAAAATATCAGACTCTCCTGCTACTTTCTCTAGCTTGATGCATCGCTGAGAAATTTAGAAGGTCAAATAATTTCAAAAATTTTGAAGTGCAAAATAGTCAAAACTTCATGCGAGATGTAAAAAATTTATAATTTAGAAAATCATCCATCATGGGTGTGTTGAAGTTGGTAATTGGATTAGTGTTTTGTTTTCTCGGCTGATGAGCTGTTGTTGATAGGGTGTCCTTAACGTGCTATGATTCTTGTTTGCCTATTGTTGGAATGCGTGAAGTCAGAGGAATGCTACCACTAGCTATAGATACTGATCGATGTGGATACTCATAGTGATTACCAAGCCATGGTGGGTTATGAGGAACTGATCTTTAGATAAACAAGGACAATGACTACGCTAAGTATGTCTAGGATAATGCTGCATAAAAAGTGTTGGGCGATGGCCATTTAGTTTTGACTTGGATGCAAAAAAAAAAGAGTAATGATAGATAGGGGAGCTGTTCCCTGATGCTAGTCCTATATGCCCCTATAGGTGTCCTGATGCTAGTCCTATATGCCCAGAGTGCCAGATTGAGTTGTACATGCCAATCCTTACCTGCATCATTTACTGTTTTCTTTAGGATTTTCAAGATTGTTTTATTTGATGCCTCTGCTTGACCATTCCCTTATGGGTAGTAAGGTGTAGAGAAACGATGTTGGATTTTGAACCGCTCACATAGTTCTCATACATCCTAATTTTTGAAAGCAAGCCCGTTGTTGGTGATTATGGAACTAGGAATGCAATATCTACAAATTATATGATTGAGAATGAATGAGGCAATCTGTTTTCCAGTTACTATGTTTAGTGGGACTGCTTCAATCCATTTTGTGAAATATTCTGTCGCAGTGATAGTAAACTTGTGTCCATTTGAAGAGGAAGGATGGATTTTCCCTACTAAATCAAGTCCCCACTGACACAAAGGCCATGATGTTGTAAATTGCTGTAGCTCCTATGCTGGTGCATGGATAAGATTACCATGAATTTGGCACTTAGGACATTTCTTTGCAAATTGATAAGTATCTTTTTCCATTGTTGGCCAGTAATATCCCATTCTCAGAATTTTTTTAGCGAGGGTAGGACCACTTGAATGTGTGCCACAAATACTCTCGTGAAGCTCATGTAAAGTAGAGTTAGATTCATTAGGATCAAGGAAACGAAGAAGAGTACCATATAGACCTTGACGGTAAAGGGTATTAGCAGTTAGGGTATAATGGGTGACTTGCCGAATAAAGTTGTGTTTTTTATTTTGAGATAGGTCAATGGGTAGGGTATTGGTTTTAAGGTATTCATAGATTGTCCTGTATAAAGGAGAGTCTGAACCGGTTAAGGCATAGATAACATGGGATGCAGAATTGTCATAGGCTGGGGAAAATAGTTGCTCTACCAGGAACTCATAATGATTATGTTTCTCTGGAATTTGTAGCAGTGAAGTGATAGTAGCCATTGCATCAGCCGCTCTACTATCCAACCTTGGTATTTGCTTGAAGGTGATGTGTACAAAGTACTGTTTGAAGTCATCCACCATTCTTTTGTATGGCAGTAACTTGTCATCTTTTGTCTGATATTCATTGTTGATTTGATTTATAACCAGTTGGGAATCTCCATAGACTTTCAATTCCATGATTCTCCATTCCATAGCCATTTTGATTCCTATGACTAGGACTTCATACTCAACAATGCTATTGGTGCATGGAAACATGAGTCTATATGATCTTGGAATTTTGTGTCCTTCAGGGGTGATGAACAAGATGCTGACACCTGAGCCATGTTGAGTGTAGGAACCATCAAAGTACAAGGTCCATTGCTTGAGTGTAACAGTAAGGACACCCATGTCTAGAAATTCCACCTTCATTGGTTGCTTATCTGGTAGTGATGCTTCAACTAATTAGTCTACAATTACTTGTCCCTTGATAGCCCGATGCGCTATGTACTGGATATCAAACTCACAAAGAATCATGACCCATTTAGCCAGTCGACCTGTAAGAGCTGCTTTGCTGAGTAAATACTTGAGAGGATCAATTTTTGCTACTAGCTTGATTGTGTGAGCTAGCATGTAATGTCGGAACTTCTGAGAAGCGAATACCACAACTAAACAAGCCTTCTCAATGAATGTATAATTTATCTCATATCCATTTAATGTTATGCTGATGTAATATATAGCTCGTTCCTTGCCTTCTTGATCTTCTTGTGCTAATAGTGCCCCCAATGATATGCTTGTTGTTGATATGTAGAGAATGAGCGGCTTTCCTGCTATTGGTGGTACCAAAACTAGTAGATTCATTAGATATTGCTTGATTTGATAGAATGATTCTGCACATTTGGCTTCCCATCTGAATGGTACGTTCTTATGTAGTAGATGATTGAATGGTAAAATTTTATCGGCTAGTTGGGCTATAAATCACTTGATTGACTATAGTTGTCCTTGTAGATATTTGAGTTGAATAATGTTCCTTGGAGGTGGCATCTCCATGATGGCCTGTACCTTCGCTGGATCTACTTCAAAATCCTTCTTGCTTCCAACTTTTGACTCATCCTGATAGTAAGGGCTTCCAACTCTCTCCTCAAATTAGACTTTTCATCATTGAAATTTTCCACCTCATTAGACAAGGCATTAATGTTTTCTTTTTCAGATGAACTGTTTTTCAGTGAGTTCCATCAACTGCTCTGCTAGCTCTCTTCTCTTAGCCAATGAAGCTTTGTACTTGACCTTCAGTGCATCATAGCCTTCTTTAGACTTTGTAAGCCTATTTGACAGCTCCCTGTAACTCATTGAACCTTCCCCCATGATAGCTTTAAGGATCCTTCCCAAGTGGTTAAGACTTAAGGGAATTAGGCTCTGATACCAATTGATAAACTTATAAGCCACTTATAAGCCATTGAGAGGGGGGGGGGGGAGAATCAGTGCAAGCAAAAACCTTATAAATATGATCACTACTTTTATCAACTTAAAAATAAATATGTATGTGTTGGTAAACAGATTTGTCACTGCGATCGTTTACCTGAAATGACCCTATTTGCCCGATGAGCAGTGACAAATGTTCCAACAGTTGGAGAGATTGGAGTGAAACCACAATCTTCCTCTACATTTGAGAGGGGCAGATCCCTCACATGATAAGGGTATTTAAGATTTTTGTGTACTTCTAACCTGAAAGTACATAAAGGAGAAAACATAGAACTTAAAGAAGATTAATAATAGAAACCCTACTAGTAGACATACGAACACCAAGTAGGATTCCATAAATGATAACAATCACAAAAGGGGTTACCACCAAAAAGGTTAGTCATGCCACATTGATGAAAGAAGTATAATAAACCTCGACACATGAAGAGATAGGTTGTCCTAGCACATACAAGTCAAGATACCATGAAATGATGTGTTTCATCAATAGATTTCACCAATACATAAAACAATTACTAATTCAACATATGAAAAATTAGTAACAATAACTCATGAATACATTCAAGACACACGAACTCAATCCTTTCTTAATTATCCTTTTTGAAAATATACAAGTTCAAAAACCCCTTAGTTCAAAGGTATGAATATCAAAAGATCTCACTTAATTTCTCTACAAAATTTTGTAGAGTTTTCCCCTTTTGCCTCTATTTTCCAACATCTTTCATTTGTGTCGATGCCTCCTTATAAGTAATAACTTTATTTCATTGTGGGATGCGAGTGTTGGAATTATGTGAACTAGTATGAGGACATGATGACATTGTATGTTGTCATTGATGTCAATATGCTGAAGAAGAGAGAATCGGTATGTTACCATAAATCAGTATATGTGAGAACCGGTATAATAGTGTGAACTGGTATATGTGCCAAAGTGAAGCTGTGTGTCTATTCAAGGTGAACTGGCATGTTGATATGAGAACCGGTACATGGAAGCTTTGTATGACTTCCGGTTGGCAGTCTCAGGGTTTCCAGTTGATGAGCTTCAAGCCTGTGTGACTCAACCGGTGACTTTGTGTGATGAGTTAGCATTGTAATGAAGAATGGGCTGTGTTGCCACGTCAGCCTTGTGCACATGAAGGATCTTGCATGAAGGAGATTGTTCTCTTCTACCTCGGGAATGTGCGAAGTCTGGAAATAGTGCAAACGCGTTATGGGTAATCAGCCTCCATGAAAGCGGTGGAAAACAAATGATGGTGAATGTCTTGAGATCGGTTCAAGACTATTGCATTTAATGCAATATGTTCAACGGTTAGGATTGAACCATTTGAATTACTTTACCTAACATGTTTAGGGTTTAGGGTTTATGCTACTGACCTATCTGTTTCCTATAAGGTTGTTGTTGTGTTTCTTTCTGAAGTTGTTGGCAAAAGTTGTATGTGTGTATCCAAGTGAAGTGATATGTTATTCTTGCCAGACCATAGGAGAAAAGTGATATCTGTAGAGTGTAAGTGCAAAAGGTGAAGAGGAGCAAAAGCGGATCTGCATTGGCATTGAGTGCTATTACCAGATCATTGTAAAACCCGTTGATCTTTAACCACCTCAACAGTTGGAAAATCCCTTAACAGGGTAGCTCTAACCAGCTTACTGAAAATCCTTTAACAGGGTGACTCAAATTCATTGAGTTCTTTAAAATCCTCTAACAAGGTAACCTTTAACAGGGTTTAACCCTTAACCGTGTATCTTAGCCATCCCTTAATTGGGTGATCCCTAGTAGGATCGGTTCCTAACAAAACTTGTTGTAATAAGTCTTTAACCAGACTAGGCTCCTAATAGAGTGGACTTCTAAAGAGTTCAAAATAGCTTGTGGGTATTCATCCCCACTGTGGTTTTTCCCAGTTGGGCTTCCACGTGAAAAATCCGTGTGTTATGTGTGGTGATTTTCATGTTATGGTTTAAGTGATTTGTGTCTGATGTTAAATCATACTAAACTAGTTGTTATGACTGACTACGTGTTCATGCATAAGGGTGAAATGAAAGTGTAATACCAGGATTGTATGAAAAGATAAGTGTCAACCGGTTTATGCTTATCTCAGCTATTCTGGGTTTTGCCAGTTGTACTCTGTTTAAGACCAGTATTACTGTATACTTGCCAAAGCACAGTGCCTGCTGACTAACTGGTTTTTGGAAAGTGATTTTTGCCTATATTGATTCACCCCCCCCTCTTAGTACCGGTTTGGTACTCATCATTCTGCATTAAGTTATCAATTGGTATCAGAGCGTCCTCTAGGTCCTCTTTGTTGTAAGCTTAATGGCTTGAGAAAAAGATCCTATTGTAATGATGAAGAGGGAAGGTCCAAAGTTCAATAGAGATAACTTCAAAATATGGAAGGACAAAATGAAGATTTACATCAGAAGCATGGGTGCTCAACACTAGAGCTATGTTGAGAATGCCTTTGTTATTCCTACCGGTACTCTCACCGATGATCAAAAAAGAGAAATATAGGAGAATGGGCAAGTCATGGAAGCCCTAATTAGCAGCTTATCTGACATTGAGTTCATTGATGTCCAGGATAAAGACAACCCCAAAGAAGTATGGGACACTCTTGAGAGTATCTATGGTGGTGACGAGCATGTAAAACAATCTAAGGAAGAAATCCTCAAAGGGAAATTTGAAGAAATGCAAATGATTGAAGGTGAGACCATTCAATAGTATGGAATAAGAATCAAAACTGTTGTTGGGGATATCAAAAGTGCAGGTGGTAAAATGGAAGATTCCATTGTGGTAAGCAAAGTTCTGAGATCCTTGTTACCAGTCTATGCAATAAGGGTTGCTGCTATTTAGGAGTTGAGACCAATAGACAAGACCAAGGTATTTCTTGACTCCATCATTGCAAAGTTGACAACCTATGAGCTAAATAGTTTTGATGGCAGTGTTCAAAAGACTGAATCAACTTTTAAAGCCTCTGCTATACCATCAAGAAAAGGAAAGGAAGCATGCACCAATGGTGAACCGAGACTAAACAAAGAAATGGATGATGAGGAGATTCTGATGGAATTTGAAGCTCTTCTTGCTAGGAAACTTCCAAAAGGAACTGGTAAATACAGAGGTAAGCTCCCTTTGAAATGCTTTTCTTATAATCGGATAGGACATATTTCTATAACCTGTCCTAATGGTGACAACAAGGATAAACCAGAGAGGTTCAATAAATTCAAAGGAGGAAACCAGAGAAACTGTTTTGTTGTAGTTGATGAAGGTGTCACAGATGAGGAATCAGAAGATGAAGAAAATGAAGACATTGTGTTTGTTGCAGTAAAGGAAGATGTGTCAGACAAGAAGGCTCTTGTCTCCCACTTTGATAATTCCAATGAGTGGATTATTGATAGTGGCTGTTCTCACCATATGACTAGTGACCGGAGCAAGTTTCTATCTTTAGAAGAATATGATGGTGGTGTGGTTCATTTTGGTAATGGTGCACCATATATGGTTAAAGGAAGAGGGTCCATCTCTCTGAATGGAAAGAGCAGTGCTGACAATGTGTATTGGGTGGAAGGTCTCAGACATAATCTATTAAGCATTGCCCAGCTGAATGATAGTGGACTCATTCTGGAATTCAAAAAGGGAATGTGCAAAATCAAAGGAAAGAATGGTGAATTGATGGCAACCAGTATGCAGACCAAAGGCAACTTATTTCAGCTAGATGCAAATGTAAGTACATGTCTTATGGCTAAATTTGATGATAGCTAGATATGGCATAGGAGACTCTGCCATGTTAACTTTGACAACATTGTGAAGGCCAACAAGACCAAGGTAGTCAAAGGATTGTTGGTGCTGAGCAAACCAGAAAATCCTTTGTGTAGGGAGTGTCAACTTGGGAAAATGTCTTCCTTAACTTTCAAAGGTAAATCCTTCACTACTGACAATTTACTCAATCTTGTACATACTGATTTGTGTGGCCCTATGAAAACTAGGAGTGTGCAAGGAGATAGGTATTTCATGATTCTGACTGATGATTGCTCAAGAATGATGTGGGTCACATTCTTAAAGGATAAGTCTGAAGATTTTGGAAAGTTCAAAGCTTTCAAAGCATTGGTAGAAAAGGAAAGTGGTAGAAGAATCAAATGCCTTAGAACTGATCAAGGAGGTGAGTTCACTTTTGGTGAATTCAACAAATATTATGAAGAGAACAACATCAAGAGGCAACTGTCTACCCCTCGGACTTCATAGCAGAATGGCTTAGCAGAGAGAAACAACCAGACTGTGGTTGAAGCAGCTAGAACTATGCTGATCCAAGGAAAAGTTTCTCACACCTTTTGGAGAGAAGCGATGAGCACTGCAGTATACACAATGAACCGGGTACTTATCAAGAAAGGAAAAGACAAGACTCCTTATGAGTATTGGACCGATAAGACTCTAGTAGTAAGCTACTTTAGAATGTTTGGTAGCAAATGTTATATCAAGAGAAGTGAACATTAGAGTAAGTTCGATGCAAAATGTGATGAAGGGATATTCCTAGGATATTCCACTAAGAGCAAAGCTCTCAAATGTTTCAACAATAGGACTCAGAGAATTGTTGAAAGCATCAGTGTTAGAGTTGATGAAAACTCTGGAAAATCTGAGGAAACCGACAGTATGCAAGTAAGAGATGAACCGGTAGTAACCTTTCGGAATTGGTTACTAATTAGCCAAATACCAGTAACAGTGGTCCTAACCGGTAGATGTTGATGCTAATGAAGATGAGAATGAAGAAAAAAATAGGAGGAATCAGTCGAGCATTCCTCGATATATCAAACTGAATCATGATCCTAAGCAGATCATAGGAGATAAGGATGCAAAAATCCTTACAAGAAGAAAGATCAAAGAGAATTCTTGTATGATCTCTGAATTTAAGCCTAAATCATTAAAAGAGGCACATAAAGATGAAGAATAGATCAAGGCAATGGAGGAGGAACTTGACCAGATAGAGAAGAATGGTACATGGTCTTTGGTACCCATACCAAAGCATAAAAATGTCATTGGAACCAAATGGGTTTTTAGAAACAAGCTGAATTAGGATGGCACAGTGGTAAGAAACAAAGCTAGACTAGTATGTAAGGGATATGCTCAAGAAGAAGGAGAGGACTATGGAGAAACCTTTGCTCCAGTAGCTAGATTGGAAGGAGTTTGTATGCTTCTTGCATATGCAACTTTTAAAGGATTCGAAGTGTAGACACCTAAAATTGTCATGTCTAATTAAATACATATTTTATTTATTTAATTATCTTTAGCCTAATTCTTCTATTAATTAAATAAATCTTTATTTATTTAATTAGTTCATTTATCCTCTTCTAGCCTTATTTCTTATTTAAATAAATACATTTATTTATTTAAATTACCCTTTTCTTAAATTAAATAAATATCTTATTTATTTAATTGATCCCACTTCTTCTATTAATTAAATAAATCTTTATTTATTTAATTAATTAATTAGCCTTTTTTACCCATGACACATGTCATTCATCTCTTAATTCATACACTACCTACCCCTTTCATTATTTTATTATTTTCTTTACCTACCCTCTAATCATAGCCGACCTCTTTTACACCTCTCAATCTTATCCCTCCATTTCATATAGTGTCTTCTATATAAGGAGATGCTTCCTTCATTATCAAAACCTAACTGACTCACTCACTGTGCATTCCAACTACACTATGCCTTTTGCACTTGCATATGCAATCAAGCCTACTTACAACCACATTTCCGTTCTTTGTTGAGCTCTTGTGCACATAAAATCTAGGAACAAATATATCAAGCAAGATCAATGGAGATAGGAAGAATGGAGATTCAAACCCTATTGGACATGTGATGGTATAATCTTTGTGATTTCATTTGATTTGCATTGTCTTAGGTAATCTTCATATGTTATGGTGGATCTTTGTTGTTGTTAGGCTAGGGTTTTGTGGTTGAATTCATTTAATCTTTCAATATTATTGTTGTTTCCATTTTCATCATAAACATTTTGGCACGCCCCGTGGGACATGGATTTTTGTTAGATCTATGTTTTTTACAGATTTTTCTAACCATATATTGCTGTTTTGTAAAACAATTTGGAGAATAACCTTGTGCAGCTAGGGTTTTGGACACAAAATCAAGATCTTGGAGAGATTTGATCATATCTCACAAACGGTTTGGAAATTTTGCACCATATATTTTTTGCAAGTTGAAGATAGTATCAGGAGCTCTCAAAGAAAACTTCAGATCTATTGGAGCATATTTTAATTTTCTATGAATTTTCATAAAAAAATAATTTTGAGAGCAAATGAGCAATTTTTTTTGGATTTTCTTACATTTTTGGAAATCTCTCATAATTATATAGAGGACTTGTTCTTTGTAATTTTAATTTTTATGCAAAATATTTCCTAAAAAATTGGATCTTTAAAAATTAGGGTTTTTCTTTATTTTGATCAGATCTCAAAAAAAGGCTTTGAATTTTGGTATAAAATATTTTGTACAAGTCAAGAAAAGTATCAGAAGGATTCAATAAAAATTTTAGATTTTTTGGATCAAATTTTCATTTTATATTAATTTTTTATGAGTTTTCATAAAAAATTAATTTTGAGAGAAAATTAGCAAATTTTTTAGATTTTCTTACATTTTTAGAAATATTTCATAATTATACACAAGATTTGTTCTTTGTGATTTTAAATTTGATGCAAAATAATTCCTCAAAAATCGGATCTTTGCAAATTAGGGTTTTGCATTATTTTACTCATATCTCACAAACTACTCTGATTTGTTGCATAAATTTTTTTATGGAAGTTTTGAAGACCATCAGGACTCTCCAGTAAAAATTTCAGATTTTTTGGATTGATTTTGCATTTTATATGAATTTTTTTATGATTTTTCATAAAAAAATAATTTTTGGAGCAAATTAGCAAATGTTTTGGATTTTCTTACATTTTTGGAAATCTCTTGAAATTTTACAAGTGGTATTTTTTTATGATGAATCAGATCTTTGAATTGGTCAACAAAACGCATTGTTGAAGGCCTCTATTTCACAAAGTCTTTTGGATCTAAAATTTACCTAACTTGTGTGCTTGTAGGAAGGGGTGATCATTTGAAACAATCCAAACTACTAACAGATCTTTGTTGCAGGACCTTAGCAAGGGTTTTTGATATCTATTGTGTGCTTTGTTTTCATAGACTAGCAAATACTTCAATTGGTGCACTAAAATTGAACCATTGTCTTTTGTGTCTTAAGCAATAGGCTCTTTTTGTTTAATCTTTAGAGGGCCTATCTCCCCATGTGGTCATTAGGACTACTAGTGAGGAGAGAACAACCCAAGTGGTAGCAAAAGAAAAGTCATCTTCCACACCACTATAAATAACTATATCTATGGTGAAAACTATGGATAACGTGTGCTGATTAGTTCATACCGACACTATGTTTCCCCGTAAACCCATTTGATCAAATTTATTTGATCATTTGTAGGGCGTAACCCCTACTGGCTGGGAGTCTTCTGTATTTACAGAGCTGAAAGTGCCACATGTATGGCCACATGAGCGGATGCCCTTACTAGCACCTTTTTGTTTTAGAAGCCAAAATCCTTCTAGTTGTTGGGGCAGGAGGTCAGACCTCTGGTAGCGGCCCACACACATACGGTTCTTAGTAGAGATACAAAGTTCACCATGAGGAGTTTTCATGGGGACTGATGCTTGGCTGCCCCAAGAAGTGAGTGCCGAGGGTGGAGCCAGTGGGGTCAAGCATCTAAGTATCCGCTCTAAATAATGTAGCCTCGGGGGAAACTCCATGTGGGATCAACAACTATTGTCTTGGCCAGCCATAAGAATTATGCTTGACTTATTTTGAACAATCAAACATTCAAGACCAAACATCAAACATTATGTCTTTTGTGTCTTCAAGTGTATGCAAAACATTTTTACATCAAACAACACACTTGTCTTTGAGTCATTTTGGAGTCAAAACACTTGCAAACATTGAGTCCTCATCAACATTGTGTCCTCTTGTCATGAAAAAATAGTCAAAAATTCAGATTGGGTCACAACAAAACAACTTCACAAATTGGAAAAATTTATAGTCCAACAAACAAGAGCAATCAGTTCCAGAATTCTTGAGCTTCCTAAGCTATCTCTTCAGTTTTTCATCTAGCATTCAACCTATCTTTGGGTCTCACAAAGTCCATCATTTCTTTACACCTTACATTACATTCACATTTGTCTAAACTTGAGTCAAAAGGTCACTTGCTTGTCCTCATCATACTTTGTCAACACATTACATACAACAACATTTTGCTAAGTGGTTCCTCATCAAGGTCTATCACCTTTGGGTCTCATTTGGTCTTACTTAGAGTCAAGGTCAACTTACCTCATCAAGAGAAACTATCATCTCTTTGGAAGTCACACCTACTCTAATACATACATACTTGGTCTTACACTTTGGACATTGCAAGTACACCTCAGATTCATTTACATTCCATCCAACTCTTAGTCTTCCATACTCTTTCCATTTTCATCTAGTCTCACACATCTTGGTCAAGACCTAGTTCATGGTTGAAACTCGTTTTCAAAAATCTAGGAGAGAAGCTAAAGAGGCTCAAAAGTCTGCAAACATGAGTTCTTATGAGTATGAAAATGATATCTTTTTCAATTCTGATCATACTACATTACCTGACATGGATGCCTATAGAAACATTCCAAATGTTGAGAACATGGACACTACAAACAACAATGGTACACACAATGACAATATGGACAACTTTTTCATACATTCAGCAGAAGTGGAAGACACTATTATGAATCCCCATTTCAATCGATTGGTTGAGAAAATAATGAGGAGAGATAGACAATACTTCTTACAAGTGATGGCACAAAGTGGAGCCAAGATACCTCATGATTTTGACATGTCTCAAATAATGGAAAATCGACCTTTGCAACAACCTCACCCTTTAACATGGATCAAAGGAGGCCTAATAGTGGAGGCAATAGAGGACCACATGTGCCTGAATTACCATCATCTTTGTTTCAAAAAATAAAGGTCCCATACACACATGGTCAAGCATATTATACTCACCTTCGCAGACCATTATGGAAGTCTTATGCAGAAAAATATGCTCAATCACATACCAATGCTAAGGATCAACCACCAAAGCAATTGGATATTCAAAGGCATGCTCAAAATTTGGACACAAGGAAACCCCACGTCAAATTTGGGGGCAACACACTAGAAAAAACTCATGACATGCTTGTAGAGTATGGTATACATGGACAAAGCAGATATTCCGTTCCTCATCATGACTCTATACCAAGTGGTCCATATACGCAGCATCATTATAGACCTCCTCCATATGAACATGTGTATGATCAATATCATCCATAAATGCAACATGCTGCTCCTCCACTTGGTGGTTCAGGCATGTGGTATGGTCCACGAAGTCGGTCTCCATCGAAGAACAATTTGGAGCAACAAATCAGGGACTTACAAAAGAAAATGGAGGACATAAATACACCAAAGCCAACATACACTATGAGAGACATATGTCCCTATCCATTTGACAAGAGCATTCCAATGCCTCCATTTCCTACATACTTTGTGACACCTAAGTTTGATAAGTATAGAGGCAAAGGGGATCCTAAGGCACATATAAGACAGTTTTTCACAACTTGCATTGAGGTAGCTTTAGAAGAGACATATTTGATGAGATTATTCCCACAAAGCCTAGGTGATCAAGCTATGGAATGGTTCTCCCAACTTCCACTTGGTATTAAGTCATGGGGTGACTTAGCAGAGGCATTTATTCAACATTCCTCCTACAACATAGAGACAGACATATCAGTCACTACTTTGTGCAATACCATGGAGAGTCTTTTTCATCATTTTTACAAAGATGGAGGAATCTAGCTAGCAAATGCTCTTGTGAAATTCCACAAAAACAAATGGTAGAGATGTTCACCCAAAATGTTAACAAAGACATTGGCTATGATCTAAGGAAAGCTTGTTTGTCCACCTTCAAGGATGTCATTGAAAAAGGCTTAGCAATAGAGAAGGTGCTAATTGAACAAGGAGTCATTAAGATATTCAAGGAAATCAAAGATGACTTTAAATGAAAAGACAAGCCCAGATTTTGGAATAAAAATAAGAACACAGTCAATGATGGTGTTGTGGATGCCAATACAATACGGCCAAAAATCATTTTTTCTGGATCAAGCTCTACAAACAATCAAGTGAATACTCAAACAACTTCAAAGTCATGAAAGAAGTACACTCCATTGGGAGAACCACTTGAGTCAGTTTTCAAGAAGCTAGTGGCAAATAAGATAATCACAATTCCAAATTTTCCTCCATATGAACCAAAGGTCAAACCAAATTGGTGGAATGATGATGAGTATTGTGAATTTCATAAGAGCAAAGGTCATAAGACAGGAAATTGTCATCGACTGAAGAACATCATACAAGATCTCATTGATAGAGGTGATATTAAGATTGAAGGACACTCATCCAATCAAGAACATGAGATGTTTAAGGAACCATTCCCAAAACATGACAAGGGAAAAGCTAAAGCCATAGATGACCAAACCAACTCTACCAGAGCATCTTATAACTATGATTCAACTATCAATCACATCTCGATGGACAATTATGTCTCTACCATTATCATCAAGGACAAAACGTCTGAGAATTCTACCCAAAGACCCAAGATTGTCCTAAAAGGCATTAGATCTTCTTCCGAACCTACCTCTGAATGTAATGTTATAACTTGTCGAGGTAAATTCACTTTGTAAGGTGCCCCAACTAAAACACCGCTTCATCATCAACCAAGCCTGAGTATGATCTTGTAGAACAGTTAGGGAAGACACCCACACTCATCCATCCTTGAGCTCTTACGCATATCCCCCGCACATAAAGCTATTCTTGACAAAATCTTGAGAGACAATTCTGTTCCTACTGATCTGAACATGGACCAGTTTCAAGACATGGTGGGATACCTTTCCATTCCACACTCCCTTACATTCACAGAAGTCGATGACACCTCCATAAGCCAACCACATAATGCACCTTTACACATCGAAGCCTTCATACACAAACATCGAATAAAGCGAGTCTTGATAGATGGAGGAGCAGGTCTAAACATTTGTACATTGAGCACTATTAAACAATTGAGATATTCTGAAAAGGATGTGAATTCTACAAACAAAATCACCATCAAGGCATATGATGATGATGAATTTTCATCCAAAGGCATAGTCATCTTGCCTCTTAGAGTTGGGCCAGTTACAAAGGATGTGGTTTGTCAAGTCCTAGACCTTGATCTCACATACAACATATTGCTAGGACGTCCATGGATTTATGAGATGAGCGCAGTACCATCTACATATCATCGATGTATCAAGTTTCCACACAATGGAGTCGAAGTGACCGTCAAAGCTGACCCAAATCCATTTATATATTGCAATAACCTGCGAGATAGATCAGAAATAACAATACCAGTCAATTGAGAAGTTGTTCCATCTTCAACATATATTGATCCAGAATCCTTATAAGCTTCTACATCAAAACAAGCAAAGATAAAAGAAAATTTCAAGATTAAAGACATGAGATGTGGTGAGTATATCTTTCATGTTGATCAACTCACGCTATCTCCTAAGAGATTGAGTTGATAGAAAAAATCTATAAACAATTTGCAAGGAATTGGGTGTGAACCACCTAGTGTTGTGGCTGCTAAGTCTGAATGCAAATCTCCTCTAGTGGTGCAAGCAACCCTTGATATCAATAGTCCTAAGAGTGGTTCCATCAAAGAATCTATTGAGCATATCGCCAGCCCTCTTGAGAACTCACATAGCTTTATCATATCATCCACTCATTCCATTTTCACTACTCTCCCAGACTTGGATCAACAAGAATTACAAAAACCCTTACTCATTGGGGATCACAAATCAAGACTTGAAAAGAAAAAACTAAACATCAAAAATAAAGAGAAGTCCTTCAATCCAAATCAAAATCAAAAGCTATTGGACTCTGAAAAAATCAAATTCAAGGATAAAATTCCTATGAAAGAAAAAGAACAAGAGATGATCTCCCCTAATAACAAAATAACTGGGGGCAAAAGTTCTACAATTTTAAGTCAAAAAGCATACTTGTTGATCCTAAGTCTCCATCATGCTATCCTACTTTCACTTCTTTTTGCAATCATAAGCCTTCATAACTCATCCACTTGTTTTGCACATCCTTTCCCTTCTGATGATACATCATGGACCTTTAATGGAGCTTCCTCAAAGGACTTTGTTATCAGGGATGCCCAAACTTCTTTAGGTGACACACAAACCGGTCTGTGTAGTCCACACGCTAGTAATTCTATCTCAGTTCCTTTATCAAGGAAGACAATCACTCAACCTACACATCATTCAGTCAAGGAACATCGCTGTAGTGTCCTAAAATTGCGACACTCGCAATTTCGACCGCATTTGGGTCTTCACGATGGCGACGCAACACTGAACCTGAATGGAGATCCTGAAACTTGTTCATGACATCAAAAACTGCATTTTCCAGCACCCAGGCCTGATCCTCCTTGCACCCTACTGTCCCTGGAGGTGGGACCATGGCGCCCAGTGCCCTGGTCCTTCAGGACTAGGGCGCCCAACGCCTTGGTCCCCCAGGACCATGGCGCCCAGCGCCCTGGTCCCTGGCCCTATTTTTGGGCCCGGTCTCTTTTGGGTCTCGGGTCTTTATGTTTGCAAATTGGAAAATAATCTTCCCAAGTCGGCCCAAGGTCGGAAAAATCAGTCTTTTAACCCTAATTGACAAGTATATAAACTACATTTCCTCTCCCATTTTGGTAAGATGGAAAAAGGGCAGAAGTGATACTCAAACATTCAAACATTCAAGCATTCAAGCATTCCTTCAAGCAATTGATCATTCTAAGTCTCCATTCAAGGCTAAGTGTTACATTCAAGACAAGGATTCAACCATTGAAGAGGAGATCACATATCACATACAACATACAACAACATCTACACCTTCGCATGTAAGAATACAAACATTCTTACAACAAGGTACTAGTACTTGTTTTACATTACAATCATTTACATTTACAGCATTTCTCATTTCTTGGTTAATTCCAAAACCGGGGTTTGACCTAAGGGAAAACTCCTAATCCCTAACCCCCCAATCATCCTCTCTTTTCTGTGTGTAGGTTGCAGGTACGTGGCTGTAATTGAAGATTTGGAATCCTTGTGCAGAGACGAACAGATCCCCCTTCGTTTCACAGATTTTTCGGAGGACCGTGTGCACGCCGGGCGCTATCATCCCGTCAACTTTCGCTCAAATTTGCAAGATAGCACCGTCTCAACATTTTACTGCTAATTCCAGGTCCACAGCTTCATCCTATATTCCTATCTCTGTTTATAAGTGAATCTTTCTCACTTTTCATGCATTCCTAACTTAATCCTTCTGTCTACATTCTTTACAAAAGAGGGTAGCCTTGCTGTCTTAACCCTTGAAACTCATTTAGAATCCAATCTTGCATTGTGTGGGATTGGATCTTGTGGGTTTCAACCCCTCTTTTGAATGTAAAGTCTCCTCTAAGTGAAAACCGTCAACCCTAGTGTAAAGCGGAAAAATCATGATCGAACCCTAGTTGCTCTCCCCTCTTCCGACTCCGAGGAGAGAGAAGGGAGGTTCGCTAGGATTCGATGGTTTTTCACTTAGGGGAGAGACTTTACATTCAAAAGAGGGGTTGAAACTCATAAGATCCAATCCCACACAATGTAAGGTTGGATGCTAAATGAATTTCAAGGGTTAGGAAAGCAAGGCTACCCTCTTTTGTAAAGAATGTTGTTAAGGAAATTAAGCTAGGAATGCATAGAAAGTCATAAAGATTCGCTTATAAACTGAGTTCGGGTTATAGGATGAAGCTGCGGACCTGGAATTAGCAGTAAAATGTCGACACGGCGCTGTCCTGCAAATTTGAGCAAAAGTTGTCAGGACGATGGCGCCCGGCGCCATGGTCCTCCGAAAAATCCGCGAAACGAAGGGGGATCTGTTCATCTCTGCACAAGGATTCCAGATCTTCAATTTCAGCCGCGTACCTGCAACCTACACACAGAAAAGCGAAGACGATTGGGGGGTTAGGGATTAGGGGTTTGCCTTTAGGTCAAACACCGGTTTTGGAATTAACCAAGAAATGAGCAAGAGCTGTAAATGTAAATGTATGTAAAACAAGTACTAATACCTTGTTCTAAGGATGTTTGTATCCTTATGTGCGAAGGTTTAGATGTTGTATGTTGTATGTTGTATGTTGTAGCATGTAGTATGTGATCTCCTCTTCAATGGTTGAATCCTTGTCTTGAATGCAACACTTAGCCTTGAATGGAGACTTGAAATGATCAATTGCTTGAAGGAATGCTTGAATGCTTGAATGCTTGAGTATAATTTCCATGCTTTGTACACATATCCTCTTCATGCCAAATGAGAGAGAAAAATGTAGTTTATATACTTGTCATTTAGGGCTGATAGACTGATTTTCCCGACCTTAGGCCGACCAGGAAAGTTAATTTCCAATTTGCAAACAAAAAGACCCGAGACCCCTTAGGAGACCGGGCCCAAAATAGGACCCAGGGACCAGGGCGCTGGGCGCCATGGTCCTGGGGACCAGGGCGCTAGGCGCTCTGGTCCCACCTCCCGAGATAGCAGGGTGCAATGAGGTTCAGGCCAGGGTGCTTGAAAAATGCAGTTTTCAGTGTCGTGAGCAAGTTTCGGGGTCTCCATTCAGGTTGCGTGTTGCGTCGCCATCGTGAAGACCAAAATGTAGTCGAAATTGCAAGTGTCGCAATTTTAGGACGCTACACCTAGTGACCTCCTTCCCCTCTCCTTGGAGTGGTGGGGGGAACACTTAGGGTTCGATCACGATTTTTCGCTTTATAGTCGCAGTTACAATCACAAGGTTAAACCTCACACATTTGAGGTGGGTGACTTAATTCTCAAAGAACATCCTAAAAATCAGTAAGATAGAGAGAAGAAGGGCAAGTTCGAACCAAATTGGCTTGGTCCTTACATCATCACAACAACATATGGATCTGGTGCATATAAGCTGTCAACCATAGAGGGTGAACCTTTGGAGGATCCTATCAATAACATGCACCTTCGCAGGTTTTACATATAGCTCTTCAGAGTATCCTAATTCAAAAATACCAAAAAAAAAAAAAAAATTCATAAAAATAAAAAAATTGTTACTTGGTGAAAACCTAGCAAACAGGCGCCTTGTGACACAAAAAAATTGAAAAAAGTAAAAATAGAAAAATATTTCGTCCAATGGTGAAAACCACTTCGGTGGCGCCCTGGGCAAGTGCCATGGTGAAAACTGGGTCACCAATGCCATGCATAGAGACATTGCTCCTCCCTCCTTTAGGATTCCATCTCATCCTTTCACTTTGCACACACTCACAACATATCCATCCATAATAAACTTACCCACTCCCATCATGGCTTGTTATTGATCTACCCAAGATTAGTTCACCATTCATAATAAACCTCCCTTTTCACCCCTTTCTATTCATAATAAATCAACTCCTATCTGTGGCTAAGGCAAATCCTACATCTAGTGATGGGTGTGGAACTGAGAGCATCACACATTCTGAGGAGTACCATTTCTTCCTGTTTCCTTCAATCTATCTGTGCACAATCCGCAATAAAGCAACATCTGCATCGCCAATCTGCAATAAAGTTCTGTCTTCTCCACAATAAAGTATCAGTTTCATGGATTCAGTCAGTTTCAGAGGAGACACAACAACAACAATGGGCTTCAACAAATCAAATCTTTCAACAGACTCAGATGACTTTATGGTTCAGTGCTATCTATCTTTTTGTGAAAGTAAATATTGTGACCACAATCAAATATAGACTTATACAAGTGACAAGAGACACTAAAATTGAGGACTGCAGTGGATGTTGTTGTCGAGTCTTGGTTTTCTTTTTGATTTTGTCTTTTGGTGACATGTCTTTTAGCTTTTCCATGATGTCTCTGACTAGAGATTTTATCTCCAGGATGTCTTTGACTAGAAAGGCGAGGATGGGGTATCGTCACCTATTTTTCTTTGCTGTCTGTGGATTGTCTCTAAGTAATGCTATGACTTGTCCAAGGATATGAGGACATTGTGAGTTTAGTGTGAATTGGGGCATTCCTTGTTTGCAACTGTCTTATCTCCATGCAAACAGGTACAATGACTTTTTGGGTCAAACATATACCTCGATTGTCATAACCTATCTTGCCATAATAAAGCTCAATGATGATAATGCACAAGAAGCTCTTTTCACTTTCATATCTTCTATCTTCCATCCCCCTTTCTTGATTGACTTCCATCATCCTTCTTGAGTCCGTGTAGCCTGCTATCACATGACTAAGTATAATGACACGCCAAAAATATTTGCATTTCATGTATATGCACCTGCATTACCACATATTAAGCATTTCATACATACATATAGATATCACAATCGCATCACATCCTACACACAACACATGTTAGCACATTTTACATTCTCATCATGTAAATAGTTATTTGCATTATCATATTCATCTGCATTTCATACTTTTACATTTGCATTGGCATAAACATAAAAAAACATAAAAGAACAAAAATATTGCATTTCCTCATGTACATATTTACATCCATATCATAAGCATCACATAGAAACATACATCATAAAAGCATCACATTGGTACACATGCATATAGCTGCCGCAAAGATGAATCATCTCATATATATATATGATCATAAGTGTCATAATACAAGGATGTCAAAATCATATGGCTACAATCACCTGAAGCTGTCTACATCATAATACATCATAGTACAAAATTGATACATAGGGAGCCATCTACGGCTATGATGAACTCCCTCCCTCGGAGCTAGTTGGCCTCGACGGAGTCTGAACCCTAGAAGGACCCGCCCCAAGATCATCTCTCTTGGCCCCTATGTCCTCTGTAGCCAACCCTCATGTCGCCCTATCTAGACACAGGAACCCACTGATCACTCCTACCAATACTGCTGGTAGTGCTAATCCTGTCTGTCTCATGGTGTCCCAGGCAACATGTCTTGCCCTCATCTCTAGTCCTGGATCCTGAAACACTCATCTCAGTGCATCCCTATCTCCATTTTGATCGTAAGGAACTAACTCCCCATCGATCGGTATCCTCAAAACCTTGTATACATCCTCTAAGGTGACTATCATCTCACCCATCGGCAAATGGAATGTGCATGTCTCAGAGTGCCATCTCTCAGCTAAAGCAGTCAGCAACCCCATGGTCGCTCGAAACTCAGGCACATATAGAATAAATCTCAAACCCATAACCTCAATGGCAGCTTGGTCCTCAAATGTTAGCTCCGGTCGTAACCTCTGAGTCGACGAGAATCTCTCTCGTGACTCCAGCATAGGTAGGTACTCATGCAGTCAAGCAAATCAATCATGTCAGTCATAGTAGCATTCCCTGTTCATCACAAAATGCCACTCTTTATCCTAGTTCTTATATTTATCATATGGCGCTATTTATCCTAGTGACACTGACTGTTCATCACAAAGTGTTTCTATTTATCCTAGTGGTACTCCCTGTTCATCACAAAGTACTACGTGTTTTTGCACTCCCTGTTCATCACAAAGTGCTGCTTACATTTGCACTCACTGTTCATCACAAAGTGCTGCTCTTTTTTTTAGTACTCCCTATTCATCACAAAGTACTTTGTCTTGGTACTCCCTGTTCATCACAAAGTGCCTTGATCTATCTTATCCTAGGGCCTCTGCTTGAGTGTGTCCTCTTAAGTAGTTTCCTAATTGGCAACGTATGTTCTATCACAAAATTGTCAATCCTGGCCCTATTTGCTATTTTAGTCTTCCCTAGAGGACCTTCTTGAGTGTATCCTCTCAGCAGCTTATCCAATCAACATCGTATGTTCATCACAAAACTGCTATTTGGCCTAGAAGACATAAACACGCTTTCATTACATAAACAAGCTTACATATTGCACAGACGTGCCTGACACTAGCATAGACGCACCTCGACATTTTTTGACCTTGTCTGACATATTCTAAAATGCATTTATTGCACTACCTAGCATGCATTTATGACAACATTTATTGCAACAAAGTACAAGGAGGTTTTGTGGTACTTACCGGCTCTCTTGCATCTGCTGGCCTCTGAAATCGGCGAACGCGATCGAATCTATGAACCAATGCTATCGTTGCTGACTGCTACTACTCTATTCTCTCTCTGCACTTTGATCTCTTGGATGTGTGGATGACAATGAAGATGTATTCCCCTCGTGGTCTATCTTATAGACTGCCCTAGCCCTAGCCCTAGCCCGAGTCAGTCTTCTTTATCTCGTGACTCTGTCACTCTATCCAGTCAATCTATTCTAGCCTTTCTTTCTTATCGAGAGATTGTCTGTGATCTTTTTAGACATTTTCATCCAATCTCTCAAGGGGGCATATCATTCCCATCATGGGGCAACTTTGTATCAGTTCATCTTATCTTCTTTGAAACAACACAACAAGCTGCATTATCTCAAAGAGGGGCAAAATGTAGACACCTAAAATTGTCATGTCTAATTAAATAAATATTTTATTTATTTAATTATCTTTAGCCTAATTCTTCTATTAATTAAATAAATCTTTATTTATTTAATTAGTTCATTTATCCTCTTCTAGCCTTATTTCTTATTTAAATAAATACATTTATTTATTTAAATTACCCTTTTCTTAAATTAAATAAATATCTTATTTATTTAATTGATCCCACTTCTTCTATTAATTAAATAAATCTTTATTTATTTAATTAATTCATTAGCCTTTTCTACCCATGACACATGTCATTCATCTCTTAATTCATACACTACCTACCCCTTTCATTATTTTATTATTTTCTTTACCTACCCTCTAATCATAGCCGACCTCTTTTACACCTCTCAATCTTATCCCTCCATTTCATATAGTGTCTTCTATATAAGGAGATGCTTCCTTCATTATCAAACCCTAACTGACTCACTCACTATGCATTCCAACTACACTACGCCTTTTGCACTTGCATATGCAATCAAGCCTACTTGCAACCACATTTCTGTTCTTTGTTGAGCTCTTGTGCACATAAAATCTGAGAGCAAATATATCAAGCAAGATCAATGGAGATAGGAAGAATGGAGATTCAAACCCTATTGGACATGTGATGGTATAATCTTTGTGATTTCATTTGGTTTGCATTGTCTTAGGTAATCTTCATATGTTATGGTGGATCTTTGTTGTTGTTAGGCTGGGATTTTGTGGTTGAATTCATTTAGTCTTTCAATATTATTGTTGTTTCTATTTTCACCATAAACACAAAGTATATCAAATGGATGTAAAATCTACATTTCTAAATGGAGTACTCGAAGAGGAGGTTTATATAGAGCAACCAGATGGGTTTGCCCTATCTGAAGATAGTGACATGGTGTGTAGGCTACATAAAGCCTTATATGGTCTAAAGCAGGCACCTAGAGCATGGTATGCACTTCTACACTCCCATCTACTGAAGATTGGATTTGAGAGAACAAACAAATATAGCAATATCTACTTGAAATCTGAAGGAGATCAGATCCTAATCTGTGAGGTATTTGTTGATGACATTATCTTTGGTGGAGATGACAAGATGAGTCATGAGTTTTCAGATGAGACGAAGAAAGAGTTTGAGATGCCACTCATAGGGGAAATTAAGTTCTTCATTGGACTGCAGATTCAGTAGATGAAAGATGGAATCTTTATCACTTAGTCCAAATATGTCAAAGAGGTGTTGAAGACCTTTGGCATGGAAGAGAGCAAACTAGTTGGTACACCGATGGTGACCGGTTGTAAACTATCCAAAGAGGATGACTCAGCATTGGTTGATGAGAAGGAATACTGATCAATGATTGGTAAGTTGCATTATGTAGTGCATAGTAGACCAGATATTGCACATGCAGTTGGTATCACTGCAAGGTTCCAAAAAAGTCCAAGAGAATCCCATTTGGTTGCAGTCAAGAAGATTCTTAGGTATCTGAAGGGAACTATTGATTATGGATTGTGGTATCCATATGGCAAGGATTTCAACTTGAAAGTATTCACAGATGCTGATTGGGCAGGTAATGTGGACGACCGAAAGAGCACAACCGATGGTGCATTTTTTCTCGATGGTAGACTGGTCTCATGGATGAATAAGAAGCAGAGTTGTATCTCTCAGTCTATAGAAGAAGTAGAGTATGTTGCAGCTTTCATGAACTACACTCAAACAATTTGGATGAAGCATGTATTAAATGGCTTCAAAGTTCCTGTATCTGAACTGGTAAATATATTTTGTGACAATACTAGTGCAAATAACATCTCCAAGAATCCGGTTTTACATTCTAGAACCAAGCACTTTGAGTTTAAGTATCATTTCTTGAGGGAAAAGGTTCAGACAAAGAGATTGCAATAGAACATGTTTCCAGCAAGGAGTAGTTAGCAGACATATTCACCAAGCCTCTCCCAAAGGCTACATTTATGTACTTAAGAGGTGAGTTAGGGGTGCTACCCCTTTAGGAGGTAAACTAAAGGTATATACTCCACATCAGTCAAGTATTTCATAGTCAAATTTCTCTTTAGGACTGATGTGTTGAAGGATGCTACTCCTCAAGGGGAGCAGCATAATGGAACAGGAAAGCTTGTGCCTCCACTTTGGCATTGTTGTCAAAGGGGGAGAAGAAGTGAAGTGGAGAAGATATCTACGGAAATTGGGGGAGAAGATGTGAAGCAGAGAGATATCTTTGTATATTGCCATCAATGCCAAAGGGGAAGATTGTTGGCATTATGTGAACCAGTATGAGGACATGATGACATTCTATGTTGTCATTGATGTCAATATGCTGAAGAAGAGAGAACCGGTATGTTACCATAAATTGGTATATGTGAGAACCGGTATAACAGTGTGAACCGGTATATGTGCAAAGTGAAGCGGTGTGTCTATTCAAGGTGAACCGACATGTTGATATGAGAACCAGTACATGGAAGCTTTGTATGACTTCTGGTTAGCAATCTCAGGGTTTCCGGTTGGTAGTCTCAGGGTTTTCGATTGATGAGCTTCAAGCCTGTGTGACTCAACCAGTGACTTTGTGTGACGAGTTAGCATTGTAACGAAGAACATACTATGTTGCCACGTCAACCTTGTGGACGTGAAGGATCTTGCATGAAGCAGATTGTTCTCTTCTACCTCGGGAATGTGCGAAGTCTGGAAACAGTGCAAACATGTTATGGGTTATCAGCCGCCATGAAAGCAGTGGAAAATGAATGATGGTGAATGTCTTGAGATTGGTTCAAGACTATTTCATTTAATGCAATATGTTCAATGATCAGGATTGAACCATTTTAATTGCGTAACCTAACAGGTTTAGGGTTTAGGGTTTATGCTACCGACCTATCTATTTCCTCTAAGGTCGTTGTTGTGTTTCTTTCTAAAGTTGTTGGCAAAATTTTTATGTGTGTATCCAAGTGAAGTGATACGTGATTATTGCCAGGCCATAGGAGAAAAGTGATATCTGCAGAGTCTAAGTTCAGAAGGTGAAGAGGAGCTAAAGTGGATCTGCATTGGCATTGAGTGCTGTTACCAGATCATTGTAAAACTTGTTGATCTAAAGCCACCTCAATAGTTGGAAAATCCCTTAACAGGGTAGCTCTAACCAGCTTACTGAAAATCCTATAACAGGGTGACTCAAATTCATTGAGTTCTTTAAAATCCTCTAACAAGGTAACCTTTAATAGGGTTTAACCCTTAACCGGGTATCTTAGCCATCCCTTAACTGGGTGATCCCTAGCAGGATTAGTTCCTAACAGAACCTGTTGTAATAAGTCTTTAACTGGACTAGGCTCCTAATAGAGCGGACTTCTAAAGAGTTCAAAACAACTTGTGGGTATTCATCCCCACCATGGTTTTTCCCAGTTGGGTTTCCACGTGAAAAATCTATGTGTTATGTGTGGGGATTTTCATGTTATGGTTTAAGTGATTTGTGTTTGATGTTAAATCATGCTAAACTAGTTGTTATGACTGACTACCTATTCATGCATAAGGGTGAAATGAAAGTTTAACACCAGGATTGTATGAAAAGATAAGTGTCAACCAGTTTATGCTTATCTCAGCTATTCTGGGTTTTGCCAGTTGTACTCTGTTTAAGACCAATATTACTGTCTGCCTGCCAAAGCACAGTGCCTGCTGACTAACCGGTTTCAGGAAAGTGATTTTTGCCTGTACTGATTCACCCCCCCTCTCAGTACCGGTTTGGTACTCATCATTCCTCATTAAGTTATCAGTGAGATGGTATCATCTAAAAGCATGTATGACATGGTCTGCACATTGTCTATGCCTCCATTTCTTTCTTTCAAATGTGCAATGAGGATGTTGATTAAACAGTCCTTACACTGGCAAATGACATTTCTTTGTATATTTCTAAAGATTTTTCAATGAATCTCTCCTTTGGTCTGATGATATCTATTTGAAGCATTTATCAAACAACTTGAAATTATTACATGTCAAGAGATGGCATCGGTTTGTGGTGTTTTGCCAAATAGTTCATATACACGGAATTCATTAGGAACCAACACCCATCCTCCCAACCCAATTGTGCATACATGCAGGGGATAGTTTTGAGAAGTGTGACCCATCATGCTACAAAGAAGGAGGTGCGAAGTATCTTAGGTCTGAGCATGAATATTACATACTAATCTTGATGAATAATTCCCAGCCACCAACCGCTATTCAAACGACCTCCTATCAATTCTATGGCAAGCTAACATCGGCCCCACAATTTTCATGCATTTCTTCAATTGTGGCATGCCGCGAGATAATATTTCTTTGAGGCATTTATCAAACGTTTTTCTTGCCTTTCCTAAGCTTCTATATTTTGCAGCATATGTCACCAGATGAGTTAAACTACAACATCTGACACAATACCTCTATCTTTATGCTTTGATAAATCGCCATTTAAAGGTTGTGGAATTCAACATTACATCTATTGATTGCACTCGCATTGTACCAAACAACTATCCTACAATGTTGAATCAAACAATTATCCTGCAAAGTTGAATCAAATAGTTCATGTGCAATATTGATGCTTCCATGATTTGCAGTAGTTGCGACTACAATATCTGACACAATTCCACTATCTTTTATGCTTTGATGAATGTCTGTTGACAATTTGGTGCATATTCTGTGATCATTGCATTAAAAGAGACCACATTTCTTTAAAGCATTCTATCAAACACTTCACATGCCATGTCTAAGCTTTCCACGATTGCGTTTTACATGGTATTTTGCCAAACACTCCACATGCATTGTCCATGCCGTCACATTTTGCCTGAGTATCCTGTGAAACAAATCACGTGCATTGTCTATGCATTCATAATCTGCATCCATGTCTACCAGAGCAGTCACAACTACAATGACTGGAAAAATTCCTCTGACCTTTATGCTTTGATGAATGCAATAACCAATTTGGAAACCCATATTGTTGCACAGGCAGGTAGGATGCAAGCAACAGTTGTGTGCTTGGGTTTTTCTCCTACAGATTGGATTGGCCTCAAGTTTCAAATATCTTTAAATAGATGCATTTAATGTCTCCCATGCAATCATTACCTTCGATGGGGTGATATCTCTTTGAAGTGTTCTATTAAACTGTCATTGCAAGCATTATGTGAAACACTTTACATGTATTGTTTAGGCTTCCATATTTTGTGTGCCTGTTTATAATATCTCACAAAAGTTTCCCATTGATATGCTATGATAGACATCCATATATTGGTCATATTATATGTGCAACAAGCATCATTTTTAGATGGTTTTGGTTACCATTGCTAGCAACCTCATCCAATTCATCCAATTTTGCCTTTGCCCGAGTCCACAATTTGCAATTCATATAACCACATGATTCTGTCAAGTGGTTCTAACCAGAACAGTTCTTGCCTTTGCCAAGCTTTCACAATTTGCATGTTTGTTTCCAGAACAACCATAACTTCAACATATGATGAACTCCCTCTCTTCTTCAATGCATTGCTAAATGTGTATAGCCTGTTATTTCAAGTTTCTTTTAAAAAGACTCTTATTGTTGGCAATATTACAAGGATATTGAGAAGCTTGTTGATGATTATGGACATAACTGATTAAAGATGTTTTACTGTCTTGATATTATTATTTTGTCATTGATGTCAAGAAATTGATTTTCTAATTTAGTATGATGTTGCCATATCTTAAGAAATATGATATGAAGATTATAAAGAAGTCGGTAAAGACACATGAAAGAATATGATGAATAAGGGGATAAGTTATTCAATGGGCAACTCTACCAAGTCAGACAATGATGAGATCTTGATGTTTTAGATTGTTTTAACATCATACATATGTTGTAAAATGTAAAGGTTAATACTATACTTTGTTATCAAGCAAAGAACCTAGTTGGTAAACCCTAAGGAACCTAGTCGGTAAACCCTAAGGTTATCGCAGTCCGTTAATGAAGACAAAATGTCTACCAAGTAAAGTTTAGTATTCACCGAGTTGTAACCGAGCTATAACAGAATGCATTAAATGTTTACATGTGATATTTAATGAAAGATGCTGATGAGCTGGAGTAGATCAATGATTGGCAAACCGTAGAAGAAGTTTGTTAACAAATCTAAGGCAATGGAAAGTCGGCAAGAAGATCTACAGCTCAGATTAAACCGCATTACCCTAACACAAGTTCCAAGGTGAATGTACAAGTTCTGAGGCAGGGTAAAACATTTTCAGATCGAAAGATACAATGAACCGGGACAAGATTGAAGATCTGATGGCTATGATTGATCATGGGAAATGTGATCAAGGAGATTAAGCGGTTAGAAGATTGTTTATAACCAAGGAACTGTTGATAAACAATGTATGCGGGCAAGTGTATGCACAGGGATGCTACAACAAATAGGAATCTGCTTTAGCATTTTAGATGTGAAGTTGCAGATAGATTGTATTATTGTTATTTTGTGAAAGTGATAGGAAATCTCTTAACCGAGTGGACTTAATAGTCTTATATGTAAATCCTCTAACAAGGTGATATTCTGATTGAGTGTTTGAAATCCTTTGACAAGGTCACTTCTAACAAAGTGAAGATCCTAATAGATCTGAGGGAAATCCCTTAACCGGGTCACATCTAGCAATGTGTTTTGTAATCTTTAACAAGATTTGCTTTTAATCGAGCATACTCTAGAAGAGTATATTTCTTAGTGGGTCCGAAATCCCACAGTGGTTTTTCCCTATTTGGGTTTCCACGTTAAATCTGGTGTTATGAGGTTTATATTGTTCATATGCTTTTGAGTTTGCATGTTTGACAGTTTTTGATTATATGACTGATATATGTTACTGAGGTTGAATCTGATGTTTTATGGATGATTAAGTTTGTATGATTCACCCCCCCCCCCCCCCTCTCATCTTGTTGGCTATTGGATCTATACTTATATTAAGTATCAGAACTATCAATTGGTATCGGAGCTTTGGACTCCGAAAGGAAAGTTTAAAGGCACTTGAGTTAAAGATCCAAAGATGTATAAGAGGGATGCACCTAAGCTGAATAAGTCAAGTTTCTCTACATGGCAGAAAAGGGTGAAGCTACATCTATCAGGAGTTGGAGAATATGCTTTATACTATCTGGAGAATGATTTTGTTGCACCGAGCACCTATCCATTGACTATGGATGAGATAAAGGCAAAGCAAGAACATATTCAAGCAATGATTGAAATAACATCTGCATTGACTGATTTTGAGTTTAATGATCTAGAAGGCTGCAATGATGCAAAGGCAATGTGGACTAAGCTCATATCGGTATATGGAGGAGATGAACATGTTCAAAGAGCAAAAGTTGATAGTCTAAGAGGACAACTTGAATCTATGAGGATGAATGAAGGTGAGAACATAACCTAGTACAGTACAAGACTAAAGGAGATTGTAAATCAAATCAAAGGAGCAGGAGAAACTATTGAAGAAAAGGATGTGACAAGTAAGTTGTTAAGAACCCTTCTACCTGCCTATGCAATCCGAGTCTCTGCAATCAATGAATTGAGGTTTGTACCTAATATGCCAGTTTCCTTAGATGCTACTATTGGTAAGCTACATGCATTTGAGTTAAGTAATTTTGATAACAGTGGGTCATCGGTAAATAAAGTTGAATATGCATTTAGTTCTTTTCATCTGAATGAATCTAAAGATTACAATGAGAGAAAGTATAAGTACTCTGAAGGAGATCATAGTGGAGCAAGTGAAAGATTTTAGAAGAACATGGAGGAGGTACATAAACTGTATGAAGAAATCAGAAAGCAAGAAGAGTTTGAAGCACTATTGGCCAAAAGGTTATCGAGAGGCAAATGTAAGTATAAAGGAAAACTACCTTTGAAATGTTTCAATTGTGATAAGATTGGACATATGGCTTCTAACTATCCTGAAAAAGATTTCACTGAAAAGAGAGATTATCGAGATGACAGACAAAAAGATAATCATTACAGAGGACACCGAGACTTCAGAAGAAGAGATAGAAAGACATGCTTAATTGCTGACGAGGAATCTAAAGATGATAAATCAGATGAGACTGATATAGAGGAAGTTGTTTATGTGGCTATCAAGGATGGATTAGATGAAGAAAGGTATGAAGAAAAAGCCCTAATATCTCACATAAACACTAATGATTCTTGGATTATAGATAGTGGATGCTCACATCATATGACTGGAGATAAACACAAGTTTGTTATGTTAGGAGATTATGATGGAGGCTATGTTAGATTTGGTAATGATGCACCATGTCCGGTAAAAGGTAAAGGATCCATAACTCTTCTTGATAAAGCAAGATGCAATGATGTTTATGGGGTTGAAGGTTTGAAATATAATTTGTTGAGTGTAGCATAGCTAAACAACACAGGTTACCTAATAGAATTTTAGAAAGGAATTGTCAAAGTTCATGACAAGAATGGAAAGTTAGCTGCTACCAGGACACAAACAAAAGGTAATACATTTCACCTTGACTCTACTCACAATAAGTGTTTGCATGCAAAGATTGATAATACTTGGTTATGGCATAAAAGGTTTTGTCATGTTAATTTTGATAATCTGATCAAAATAAGTAAGAAGCACAGAGTAAGAGGTCTACCAAGTTTTGAAAAACCTAAGAATGCTATGTGCCGAGGATGCCAGATGGGCAAGATGACAAGGTCCAACTTTACAAGTAAGTCCTACACTTCTAAGGGAATTTTAGATCTTGTGCACACTGGTCTTTGTGGTCCTATGAAAGTTCAAAGTTATTATGGTGATAAGTATTTTATATTATTTGTGGATGACTATTCATTATCCTTGAATAGTGCAACATTGATGACAGAAAAAGCACAAGTGGAGGAGCTTTCTTCTTAGGAGAAAGACTAGTGAGTTGGCTTAGCAAGAAACAAGGATGTATTTCTCAGTCAACAGCCGAAGCTGAATATGTTGCAGCAGCACTGAATTGTACCAACATTGCATGGATCAAACAACTATTGGAAGGCATAAATGAGCAAGTTACTGAGCCAGTAACTATATTCTGTGACAATACTAGTGCCATTAATATTTCAAAGAACCCTGTTATGCACTCTAAGACAAAACACATATCTATCAAATATCATTATCTTAGAGAAGAAGCTCAAGAGAAGAAAGTGGTGTTGGAATATGTTAACACAAAGGAGCAGATAGCTGATATCTTCACCAAGCCACTACCTAAGGACACTTTTGAATATCTCAGAAGTAAGTTAGGGGTCCTACCCCTATCTTTTACTCACTAACTGAGTTCGGTGAAAGCATCACTTCGATGACTCCATTGAATATCTTTTAGGGAGCTGATGCTGGAGTGATACACTTTAGAAAGTTTTTCTGAAAGTGTACTGAAATTAATACTAGGATAATACAAAAAATGATACAGGGGACAGGAAGTGTAAACAAATGCTTTGACCGAGACTCAGTTGATACACAATAGTAGGAAATAACTTCTTACAGAAAGAAATTATGTTTTAGTTCTATTCTTTTTGGCATTGTTGTCAAAGGGGGAGAAGACCAAGGAGAAGACCAAGAAGGAGAAGACCAAGAAGGAGAAGACCAAGGAGAAGACCAAGGAGAAGACTAAGAAGGAGAAGACCTACCCAGGGGAAGAAAACTGAGAAAAGACTACAGATTGAAATAAAGACTGAAAATAGAAGAGAAGTCTAATGTATGGGGGAGAGCATTTCAGCATTTCCGAATCACAACAATCTGAATTTTTAAAGGTCAAATCAATTGGTTTTGCCATCAATGCCAAAGGGGGAGATTGTTGGCAATATTACAAGGATATTGAGAAGGTTGTTGATGATTATGGACATAACTGATTAGAGATGTTTTACTATCTTGATATTATTATTTTGTCATTGATGTCAAGAAATTGATTTTCTAATTCAGTATGATGTTGCCATATCTTAAGAAATATGATATGAAGATTATAAAGAAGTTAGTAAAGACACAGGAAAGAATATGATGAATAAGGGGATAAGTTATTCAATGGGAAACTCTACCGAGTCAGACAATGATGAGATCTTGATGTTTTATATTGTTTTAACATCATACATATGTTGTAAAATGTAAAGGTTAATACTATACTATGTTATCAAGCAAAGAACCTAGTCGGTAAACCCTAAGGAACCTAGTCGGTAAACCCTAAAGTTATCGCAGTCGGTTAATGAAGATAGAATGTCTACCAAGTAAAGTTTAGTATTCATCGAGTTGTAATCGAGCTATAATAGAATGCATTAAATATTTACATGTGATATTTAATGAAAGATGTTGATGAGCTGGAGCGGATCAATGATTGGCAAACCGTAGAAGAAGTTTGTTAATGAATCTAAGGCAATGGAAAGTTGGCAAGAAGATCTACAGCTCAGATTAAACCGCATTACCCTAACACAAGTTCCAAGGTGAATGTACAAGTTCCGAGGCAGGGTAAAACATTTTTAGATCGAAAAATACAATGAACTGGGACAAGATTGAAGATCTAATGGCTATGATTGATCATGAGAAATGTGATCAAGGAGATTAAGTGGTTAGAAGATTGTTTATAACTAAGGAACTGTTGATAAACAATGTATGTGGGCAAGTGTATGCACATGGATGCTACATAGTGATTACCGAACACAGAAGCTTGAAGACCTGTTAGAATAACAGAGTATTGATGCCCAATAGATAGACAAGATTAGTTCCATGTCTAGATTGTATTGAACAAATAGGAATCTGCTCTAGCATTTTAGATGTGAAGTTGTAGATAGATTGTATTACTGTTATTTTATGAAAGTGACAGGAAACCTCTTAACCAAGTGGCCTTAACAGTCTTATATGTAAATCCTCTAACAAGGTGACATTTTGATTGAGTGTTTGAAATCCTTTGACAAGGTCACTTCTAACAAAGTGAAGATCCTAACAGATCTGAGGGAAATCCCTTAACCGGGTCACATCTAGCAATGTGTTTTGTAATCTTTAACAGGATTTGCTTTTAACCGAGCATACTCTAAAAGAGTATATTTCCTAGCGGGTCCAAAATCCCATAGTGGTTTTTCCCTATTTGGGTTTCCATGTTAAATCTGGTGTTATGAGGTTTATATTGTTCATATGCTTTTGAGTTTGCATGTTTGACAGTTTTTAATTATATGACTGATATATGTTACCGAGGTTGAATCTGATGTTTTATGGATGATTAAGTTTGTATGATTCACCCCCCCCCTCTCATCTTGTTGGCTATTGGATCTATACTTATATTAAGTATCAGAACTATTAATAGAGGAGGTCAAGAATGCTCCAGAATGGAGCATTTCTAACCTTCCTGACAAAGCGGGCCCACAACATTAGGAAATAAGGTTAGAGATGCTCCGTTTTGGAGCATTCCTAACCTTTTTTTTATGAGAGTTTAGAAATATGGGTTAAGAATGCTCAAAAATGGAGCATTTCTAACCTTCTTTTGCAAAGGTTATGATTATGGGTTAAAAATGCTCGAAAATGGAGCATCTTTAACCATTTCTTTCAAAGATTATAACCTTGACCTCCATAAACCACCAACCACGAAGGAGAATAAATGAAAAATGATGATGACGTTTTAGAAAAATTCTTCCCTCAAATGACCACAATATTAAAATAATCTAAAATATTAAATTATTTATTTGAAAAATAATTTAAATATTTTAAATTTAATGCACAGGCTGTAGAAAAATGATATAACTTTCAAACGGTAGGGAGTTAGGTCCTGAAATTTGAAACACATGTTGATGGTAGGGAAATGAGCCAAAAATATCATTTAATCCTCATGAAGAATCCTAAAATGAGATATTTTAATCATTTCTAGGTGATGGACACCAAAATTTGAAGGTTTAAAATATGACAAATTATGAACTGGGTTCAAGCGAAAATTGACCACATGACACAAAATGACACTTAGATTCTGACTGTCAACTGCTTTCCCTCAATTATTGGTAATTTTCAAAATTCTTCCACTTTTCATAGTTTGACTGGCAATGACCTTGGATCACGTGCTCACTGCTTACACATAAAATCCTATTGGATCTTGATTCAACACTGAGATCGATTTGGAATTCAAATTTTAGGTATGCCAAATATGGGGGCAACAACTAGCTCTGATTGGGGATAAGGACTGCAAAGGACGCAGGATGAACCCAAAATCTCTGGTTCGCAAGCTAGTGCACTATGCATTGGGCAACAGAGTCACAGAGGAAACAACATAGGGAATAGCTGGAGAAACCAGACACAAACCAAAAATGGGATGAACACAAAAAAACATCTAACTAAAGTATGTACATGGTAGGCAAACCTACCTCAAACTTCTCTAGGATTGTCATACAAAACCATTTACGAGCTGAGAGAAATAGGTACCTTTGTAGAAAAGTAGCGTGCATCCATGTGACACATGTAAGCTCAGCTAGTTGGTAAGATCAACATGTATAAGATGAGAGATATCTTTGAGCAATGAACCAAACAACCATCTCTCATCATAAATTTGCAGGCTCTCTTGAAAGATTTGGGTACCATTTTGAACATTATTGGCAATTTGTGGAATATTCTCAAGAATACCTATATCCTCTTATTGAAGATCCCTCTGATAGTCTGGTTTGCAATAAATTAATGCACAAATTGGACAACCTTCATATAATATATGATGTGAAGAAACTTGAGTAGACACAACCATCGAATCCTGTTCTTGAGTATCAACTTGAAAATCACCTGGAGAAATACACTCATCTGAAAACAAAGGATTGAGGCACACTTTCACCATAGGATAAGTCATAATTTGAAGCCTTCAAACACCAATCTGGAATAGAAACATGATGAGAATTAAATTCATGGGATTCCTTCATTAGATCATCCATTACCTCGTTTATCTCTGCATTCTTGGTACAGTTCCCAAAAGGGGTGTCTTCTTGATTTAAAGATTCAAAAGGAGGATTGCTTTGAACCTTGAATACTTCATAAGGCATAGATTGTAATTTCATCAAGATAGGGACATTTGTTGTTATTTCTACATGGATTTCATCTTCAACCTACTCATAGACATTTACATTACTTTTTGTGTTCTCTTGTCCCAATGATTCCTCTTTATCACACTCTTCATAAAATTTGAAAACTTCATAATCAGGTGGCATGTATGATAAAGAGTGGATGCTTGATGGTTCAACTTCTTTCACTCGAGGCTGATCTAGAAATTCAGTAAAGGTCTCCATTTTTGAAGATGAAGAATATGTCTGCAAGATTTTACTTATGGTTGCTTCTCCATTGGTCATATCCATACAAGGTTATCCACTAGGTATCATACCTTTGATTTCCATAGAAAAACTTTCATCTTCAATTGTTAGTGATGGATGAATGAAAATATCTTCTCCACATAAAAAGTCATTCTCAGAAGAATTGAGACACCAAGTTGGGATGAAGACTACTTGAGATTCATCTTGAGGTGCTCTTTCTTCATCATCTTCTTCAAGCTTCAACTGGATGCATGTCTGAAAATAATTTGATTCATCATCTTCAAGCTTTTTGTTTTCAAGTTGATAGAAGACTTTTTCTTTGCTATGCCAATCTTCATAGTGCTCATGGCATTTTTCAATGCAATCTTCTTTCACTATCTCACTCACCTTTATATCTTTCTCTTGACATGTATCCTTACAAGTAGACGTGACTTCATATTCTTCTGCATATACACACTCCAATGAGCTCCTTTCATTACTTTTCTCACAAGAATTTACATCAGTGAGAAAATGATTCTCATTCTCATCTTTTTGTTCAATCTTTTGCAGCTTTTGAAGCAATGAAGGGTGAACCTTATCAGGATCAAGATGTTTATTTCCATAGAATTTTTTCAAAAACTCAATCGATTTTGAATCATTGAGAACAAGATTTTGTTGAGAAATAGGTGGAGAAGAATGAGCATCAACATTATTCATTGTTGCTTCAAGAATATAATCATTGGCAAAAATTTG
This sequence comes from Cryptomeria japonica, assembly GCF_030272615.1. Taxonomy (NCBI): domain Eukaryota; kingdom Viridiplantae; phylum Streptophyta; class Pinopsida; order Cupressales; family Cupressaceae; genus Cryptomeria; species Cryptomeria japonica. The sequence goes on from NC_081409.1 coordinate 85,057,903, forward strand.
GTTCTCTTCCATCTTTTTCCTTAATATTTTGTAGAGTCTAGAGTAGAGAAGGATTAATTTTATGATGATCAATTTTGTTTTGATTGTAGAAACTCTTCAAGAAGTTGACTTGTTCAGGATTATCAAGACTTTGATTCTCTTGAGAAACTGATATCGGAGAAAGATCACTTTTATCTTCATCTTTCTTGATTGTCATGGATTTAGGTAAATGATCACAAGCAAGAAAACCAATCTCCTTTCCATCCTTTTCTTCAATATCTTGCAACACTTGACATAAAGAGGGATGAATCTTATCAAGAGTAAACTGCATGCCACCATAAAAGTTCTTCAAGAATTCAACTTATATGGGCTTATTAGAAACTTGCTTCTTTGGATATACATAGTCTTCATCATCACTTTCACTGTCACTTTCTAACTTTTCTTTGTACCAAACCATTGTTCTAGATTCAATCTTTCAGATAGAGTCGCCAACCTTCATTCTGACGAAGGTACCTTACAATTTCTGAGGAACAAAGCACATTGGTATTTTGCTCCCCAACAGAGTCGCCAAAAATCTGTTGGTAAACATATTTGTCACTGCGGCCGTTTACCTGAAATGACCCTATTTTCCCGATGAGCAATGACAAACGTTCCAACAGTTGGAAAGATTGGAGAGAAACCACAATCTTCCTCTACGTTTGAGAGGGCAAACTCCCTCGTATGATAGGGGTATTTAGGATTTTTGTGTACTTTTAACCTGAAAGTACATAAAGGAGAAAACATAGAACTTTAACAAGATTAATAAAAAAAAACCCTACTAGAAGACATACGAACACCAAGTAGGATTCCATAAATGATAACAATCACAAAAGGGGTTACCACCAAAAAGGTTAGTCATGCAACAATGATGAAAGAAGTACAATAAAAATCGACACTTGAAGAGATAGGTTGTACTAGCACATACATGTCAAGATACCATGAAATGATGTGTTTCATCAATAGATTTCACCAATACATAAAGGGATTACTAACTCAACATACGAAAAATTAGTAACAATAACTCATGAATACATTCAAGACACACAAACTCAATGCATTCTTCATTATCCTTTTTGAAAATATACAAGTTCAAAAACCCCTTAGTTCAAAGGTATGAATATCAAAAGATCTCACTTAATTTCTCTACATTTAAATTCTATAGAGTTTTACCCTTCTGCCTCTATTTTCCAACATCTTTCATTTGTGTTGATGCCTCATTATAAGTAATAACTTTATTTCATTGTGGGATGTGAGATGGTATCATCTAAAATCATCTATGAAATGGTTTGCATGCTGTCTATGCCTCCATTTCTTGCTTTCAAATGTGCAATAAGGATGTTGATGAAACAATCCTTACATCGACGAATGGCATTCCTTTGTATATTTCTAAATATTTTTCAATGAATCTCTCCTTCAGTGTGATGATATCTATTTGAAGCATTTATCAAATAGCTTGCAATTATCACATGTCATGAGATGACATGAGTTTGTGGTATTTTGTCAAACAGTTCATATACGCAGAATTCATTAGGAACCAACACCCATCCTCCCAACCCAATTGCGCATGCATGCATGGGATAGTTTCAAGAAGTGTTAACCATCGTGCTGCAAAGGAGGTGTGAAGTATCTTAGGTTTGAGCATGGATATTACATACTAATCTCGATTAATAATTCCCAGCCACCAGCCACTAATCAAAGGACCCCCTATCAATTCTATGGCAAGCTAACATCGACCCCACAATTTGCATGCATTTCTTCAATCGTGGCATGCCACATTTTGCTTTCCTTGTCTAAGCTTCTACATTCTGCAACATATGTGACCAGATGAGTTGAACTACAACATTTGACAAAATACCTCTATCTTTATGCTTTGATAAATCGCTATTTAAAGGTTGTGGAATTTGACATTACATTTGTTGATTGCACTTGCATTGTACCAAATAATTATCCTGCAATGTTGAATCAAACAATTATCCTGCAATGTTGAATCAAACAGCTCACGTGCAATGTTGATGCTTCCATGATTTGTAGCAGCTGCGACTACAACATCTAATGAAATCCCATTTTTTTTTATGCTTTGATGAATGTCTGTTGACAATTTGGTGCATATTTTGCGATCATTGCATTAAAAGAGACCACATTTCTTTAAATTATTCTATCAAACACTTCACATGCCATGTCTGATCTTTCCACAATTGCGTTTCACGTGGTATTTTGTCAAACACTACATATGCATTGTCCATGCTGCCACATTTTGCCCGAGTATCATGTGAAACAAATCACATGTGTTGTGTATGCATTCACAATCTACATCCATGTCTACCAGAGCAGTCACAACTACAATGACTAGAAAAATTCCTTTGACCTTTATGCTTTGATGAATGCCATAACCGATTTGGAAACCCGTATTCTTGTACAGGTAGGTAGGATGCGAGCAATAGTTGTGTGCTTGGGATTTGCTCCTGCAAATTGCATTGGCCTCAAGTTTCAAATGTCTTTAAATAGATGCATTTAATGTCTCCCATGCAATCATTACCTTCGATGGCATGATATCTCTTTGAAGTGTTCTATGAAACTGTCACGTGCAAGCATTATGTCAAACACTTTACATGTATTGTCTAGGCTTCCATATTTTGTGTGCATGTTTATAATATCTCACAAAAGTTTCCCATCGATATTCTATGATAGACATCCATATATTGGTCATATTATATGTGCAACAAGCATCACTAGAAATCTCAGCCAATTAATCCAATTTTGCCTTTTCCCGAGTCCACAATTTGCAATTCATATAACCACATGATTCTGTCAAGCGGTTCTAACCAGAGCAGTTCTCGCCTTTGCCAAGATTTCATAGTTTGCATGTATGTTTCCAGAATAGCTGCAACTTCAACATATGATGAACTCCCTCTCTTCTTCAATGCATTGTTGAATGTACATAGTCCATTATTTCAAGTTTCTTTTAAAAAGACTCTTATAGAGGAGGTTAAGAATGCTCCAGAATGGAGCATTTCTAACCTTCCTGACAAAGCGAGCCCACAAGGTTAGGAAATAAGGTTAGAGATGCTCCATTTTGGAGCATTCCTAACCTTTTTTTTATGAGAGGACATATATATGGGTTAAGAATGCTCCAAAATAGAGCATTTCTAACCTTCTTTTGCAAAGGTTATGATTATGGGTTAAAAATGCTCGAAAATGGAGCATCTTTAACCATTTCTTTCAAAGATTATAACCTTGACCTCTAGAAACCATTAACCACAAAGGAGAATAAATGAAAAATGCTGATTATGTTTTAGAAAACTTCTTCCCTCAAATGACCACAATATTAAAGTAATCTAAAATATTAAATTATTTATCTGAAAAATAATTTAAATATTTTAAATTTAATGCACGTGCTGGAGAAAAATGACATAACTTTCAAATGGTAGGGAGTTAAGTCCTCAAATTTGAAACACCCATTGATGGTAGGGAAATGAGCCAATAATATCATTTAATCCTCATGAAGAATCCTAAAATGAGATATTTTAATCATTTCTAGGCGATGGACACCAAAATTTGAAGGTTTAGAATATGACAAATTATGAACTGGGTTCAAGCAAAAATTGGCCACATGACACAAAATGACGTTTACATCCATCCCGACTGTCAACTGCTTTCCCTCAATTATTGGTAATTTTCAAAACTCATCCACTGTTCATATTTTGACTGGAAACGACCTTGAATCACATGCTCACTACTTACGCATAAAAACCTATTGGATCTTCATTCAACATTGAGATCGATTTGAAATTCGAATTTTTGGTATGCCAAATATGGGGGCAACAGTATGCATGAAATATAACCATGTAAGCAAACATGAAAACCATAACACAATTATTTTCACGTGGAAACTCAAATGGGAAAAAACATGGTGGGAATTAGTACCCACAAAGATCAACTATTTGCAGTATAGAGATCTGACTGGTTAAGGTCATACAATACCCTGTTAGGGAAACACCCGGCTAAGAGTGTCTTAGCTCGGTTAAGAGCTATTATAATAAGGCCTATTAGGACCAACCTTGTTAGGAGCTACCCAGCTATGGGATTTTAAAACACAAGCTAATGTGTCACCTGGTTAAAATATTTTAACCTTCAAACCTGTTAGGATCGTACCGCACCCTGTTAGGAGTGACCTTGTGAGAGGATTTTCTTGCTGCAACTGTTAGGGAACAACAAGTTTGATTGATATGCTGTCAGCACATTTGTTTTTGATTAGACCCACTTCAGATCTACTTCTAACATTTACTAAACATCAAAAACTAACTCCTTCTTCCACCACACGATCAAATTCACACTCTAGATCCTTCATCTGATACATCATCATACAACTTACATCACTTTATAAAGAATTCTATTTAATTGGTTGAGAACCTTGAAATAATTCCCTAGGTTCAATTCCCTAGATTCAATGAACCTAGTCATCTTTCACAACACGCTTTCCTTATGTCAGCAAAACATAACATAACTCAAAAAAATAACATAAGGGCTACCGGTCACTGATCAAAGTGACTCTGCTATACCGGTTCTGTCATCTTTCTGACTGTCATTGTTCTACTGGCCATAACTTTCTCAATACTCTGAATCTGGTGATGTGGTTGTAATCATAGACTCATCCCAATTTCATAAACATGTGTTCCAAAATGTAACACTTAATTCTTCATCGAACATCTGTACCAGTCTGATGATCAATACTCTGTTCTTGTTTACTGGTTTGCTATCCTGTTTATCGGTTCACTGTTTAACTACTTCCTCTACTGATTAGACTCTACCAGTTGGTCTAAATGACTTTAAATGACAAAAAAAAAGGTTTCCATCAATGACAACACAAATAAAGTCATCACTCAACCTATTACAAAAAATCATCATCATCAAGCCAACAGATCAAACTTTTTCTTTTACTCAATTGCTTAAGAAAGATACTACTTTACGATGGAGTATAGATTGTCAAAAAGATTTTGAATATTTGGAACTTTATTTAGCTAATCCTCCTATTTTACAACCTACTATTCCCAGGCAACCTTTCCTTCTTTATACTTCCACTTCTTCTCATGCTCTCCCAGCTTTATTGGCACAACATAATAGTGATGGTAAAGAATGTCTAGTTTATTATATAACTCACACTTGATTACATACGTTTATGTTATTTTGTTCAAAATTTAATCCTATCTGCAATAATGATAAGACACAAAAATGAAATACATATTTCCTTCAATTTTTTTTAACCCCATTAAACCCAATAATGGATTTTGTCCATACAAAACAACGTAGATGCAAAAATACCAATGTGCATAATAAATTTGTTTTTTAGTAGATTTTTTGCATTATTACATCATTGAGAAGTAGGATAAAGAGGATCGAACAACTGAAAATTGCTAAATGTGAGATTTTGCCAAGATCAAGAGGCAATGGAAAGCACAAATAAGAGAGAACAAAATAGATGATAGAAATAAACTGTATACTATCAAGATGAAAAATATGATCAACTGGATCATTAAGCAATTACATACAATGAATATGAGCCTTCTTATATAGGCAAGGCTATATGGATATGTGAGCACAAAAACATGACATGTGGCTCAATAAGAAACAAGGGTAGGTAGGTAGGAGAAACATTATAATAGTCCACATGAGGTGGATCACCCACTGAATGTGGAGTGTAACAACAAGATCAACACCATAAAAGGTGGAAATTCTCCTACACACACTATCCCAATGTGGCACAAACACCCAAGTGTCTCATACCCAAACTACTATGAAATGCATTTCCTAAGTAAACTTAAGTAAAGTGTAATAATATCCATGATGAATAATTATTTACATAATAATATCCATGATGAATAATTATTTACGTAATAATATCCATGATGAATAATTATTTACACCAACACCCCCCCTTAAGTGCAACTTAGGGGAATGCACTTAAATCTACAATGCAACTAAGCAATGCAAGATGGGTCCCGACTACTAGGCCATGTTAGGTACTCATGTACAAATGCAAATGCAATCTCCCATAAAGTGAGGAAAGAGAGAAAAACCCAATGGGAAAAAACCCTCCCCCAAAAGAGAGATGATGAAAGCACACAATGCTCTCAATGATGAATGAGAAGAACAAACTATGTCCCCCCCATAAGAGAGAAGAAGAGACCATGAAGCCCCCCCTCAATGTCAAATCTCCTGCAAAGATGGTCCAATGATGATGACCAAAATACCTCCCCATAAGGAAGAAAGAAAGCCAATGTTGCACCAATAACGTGAAAGTGTGACAAAACCCGGTACCAAGTCGATGACGATGAATCACTTGTTGTAACAAAATGAAGATCAGGCATGGAGACAACCTGCTGTGAGCATCATCTGGATACTCAAAAATAGCAGAAATACCGGTACAATCCAAGTCTCACGGGAGCCATGCACAAATGTGTACAATCTAAGTCTCAACTGGAGCCATGCACCAAGTCTCACAAGATATTCCTAATCTATGTATACAAGAGGATTACATCAAATATGTCAACAAAGACAAGATACAAAGAGGTGTGGCACTTTATGATAGTGCGAGTACAACTTTGCTCAAGCAAGAGCATACAACATGATAGTGCAAATCTAGAAACATGAAGATGATGCCACCAAGAAGCCCTGTAGAATACTGCAGAAAAAGATGCCTTCGATTGGGATGTGGCCAAGAGATATAAAGGAGCAAATCAACCCCCCCTTGACTGCTGGTTGGAAGTACTGCAAGACAGGTGTGAAGTGACAAAAAAAAGTGTTCCCAATTTGACTTATTAAATGATGTTTGTGTTTTTAAAAGATTTTAAAAATCTAAATAAAAACAATTATTATGCCCATGCAAAAAAAAACTTTACGAAAAGATAAAGAAAAAAATGCAAAAAAGGCGATAGTCATTTTTTTGATAAAAAAAATGAAATAAAAAAAACTTTAATAAAAATCTATTAAAGAAAAAGAACTTTTATAAAAAACTTTATTTTTTTTAATTATTAAAAAAACTTATTTTTTTAAAAATAAGAAAAAAGTGAGTTTTTTAAATTTATTAAAAAAAAATTTAAATTTAAAAAAAAATAAAAAATTAATCATACCCCCCCACATGGGGAGGGGCCTGCAGGCACATTGCGGGGCCGCAGTGCCTGCGGACAAGTCACCACCTTCCACCTTCAAACGGCTTTAGATTTGGCCTCAGATGTCGGATTTGGATGAAATAAAAGGCGATTCTTACTTTCTCGAACATCCTCAATCCAATGGTGACCTCAGATCTGACCCAACAAGCTCCAATAATAACATGCAATAGAAAGCTCCAAAATGCAAACCCCAAAATTCTCTCAATTGGCAAACCAATGACACTCTAATGGCTCTGTATAAGAGATTTTGAACTATAATATAGTCATGCTCTGATACCATGTGAGATTTTGCCAAGATCAAAAGGCAATGGAAAGCACAAATAAGAGAGAACAAAATAGATGATAGAAATAAACTATATTCTATCAAGATGAAAAATATGATCAACTGGATCATTAAGTATTACATACAATGAATATGAGCCTTCTTATATAGGCAAGGCTATATGGATATGTGAGCACAAAAACATGACATGTGGCTCAATAAGAAACAAGGGTAGGTAGGAAATAGGTGTGGGTAGGTAGGAGAAACATTATAACAGTCCACATGAGGTGGATCACCCACTGAATGTGGAGTGTAACAACAAGATCAACACCATAAAAGGTGGAAATTCTCCTACACACACTATCCCAATGTGGCACAAACGCCCAAGTGTCTCATACCCAAACTACTATGAAATGCATTTCCTAAGTAAACTTAAGTAAAGTGTAATAATATCCATGATGAATAATTATTTATGTAATAATATCCATGATGAATAATTATTTATGTAATAATATCCATGATGAATAATTATTTACACCAACACTAAAAAAATTGTTATGATTTGCAGATTTTGAGTTTTCAAACATATGTTGTTTTGTATGTAGAACACAACCATTAAACTCTATTCTCAAAATAGACAACACAAAAAATAAATAAATTATCACCCATTTTTTTAACCCCTTCACATTGTTTCCCATTTTTTCTATCCTAAAAAATTTAAAATCATTTAAAGTATTCATTTCTTGAAGACTTTTAAAACCTACAAAAATGAATTACCAACATGAAAATTAAATTTTATACACACCCGATTTTGATGACTCCACACCCTTCTTAGCTCCACTGAACTCCCCTCTCTCACTTTCACTTGCCCACAACACATAAAAATACATTCCATTTTCTTGAGCATCCAACCTCTGAAAAACTTATGTGCTTTGTGTTCTATCGCTCATGTTTTTTGTTCTGACGCCCTTGTTTTATGTGTTTTCTATTTTATGCTTGGATGTTTTCCCCCCTTTTCCCTTTTTCCTGCATGCTCTCTTCCTTGTCAAACCACTAACCATGTCGTCTAACCGAACTGGTAACCATGTCATCCAACCCTAAACTATTTGTAGAATATCCAATGCCCATCGAAAATGGTGTATGCCACCCTTCTTCTGGTTGATGTGATTGTCTATACTTCTCCTCATGGTGTATGCCTATGCATGGGATTTCATGGGCATTTCATGTATGTTGCATGTACGAATTCCATTTTTACATGGATAATAGGTGGCTCTGAATAGAACAATGTATAACATGAGCAACCTTTATTAAATAAATTAAAATAAAAAATAATTTTAATAAAATAAGAAGCTAATGGTATAGCAAACCACTTTATTCATTAGATATCTTTAATTTGAGCTATTAGATCCAAGGCTTCCCATCTATTAGATTTTTCTAATTTGGACTCTTAGATCTAGAGATCTCCCATTTACCTTAAAATCCTTATGCATTCGCAAAAGAGATTTAATTTTGAAGCCCTCATTTTGTTGAAGAGTAAATTGTAGGAAAGAAATGAAACTTATAGAGAACTCTTTGTTGCATTTGAATAAAGATTTCCAACTAGCATATTTCTTGAAACCCTTAAAGTTTTTCAACAATATTTCAATCTAAAAGTTTTATTTTTATTGATACTCACTTGATTTCATTTTTTTTCCCTTTTATTTTTTTTGGTAGGAATCTGTTGAAACCCGAAATCTGGATTCAAGGAAATCCCCCAATTTTTTAAAGTCTAAAAGGGTTTTCTAGATTTTGCAAAGTTTTTATGGTTATCATCCATAAATGATGGCTACAACTGGAATGTAATTTTAGTAATGCAATTCTTTTATTTTTTAATAATACATATTATTTGTAATAAAAATATGTGAATATTTTTTTAGTATTTTCTTTCTTAAAAGGAAATAGATGCTGGTTGTTTGGATGTGGCCACCTTGAGGGAGGTTACAAACCATAGAATGGTCAGGCTTCCCACAAGGGAGGTTGTAGTCCTCCAGTGCCTCCTTTGGTGCTTTTTGTTTTATTTAATATTATTTTTAAATTTTATTATTTTGATATTATTTATATTATAATTAATAAAATTTTATTAATTAGCCAAAAGGCTATATATGGGGTGAAACCCCATCAGTTTCTCCTCATGTCTAACGCTGGTATTTTTTTCGTTTGAACAATACATTATACATCGATGACATGATGTCCAAATTCATTTATTGAGAAAAGATAAAGGTTGAGTCTTCATTGTGTGCAGGTAACGTCTTGTCATCTCTATTTCCTTGTGGGAGATGAAACAAACATAGATATAGTCTCTGCGAGCCAGGAGAAATGTATTTAGCCCTCAGTATGTAGCTAAAATGAGGGATGTAGATTGCTCTAGCAACTGTTGCATACAATATCTTGATTAATGGTCTTTGCAAGGAGGGTAGAGTACATGAATCTCTTGGATTATTAACTAAAACAATACAAAGTAGTTGTTCTTGGGACACTACTAGGTACATTACCTTAGTTGATTGTCTTTGGAGGGTGGGTGAAGTAAATGAAGTGCTTGGATCAACAACTAAATTTATACAAGATCATTTCTCTCAGAGAGTATATTTGAGGGATAAATCCACTATGCATGGTTTGCAAAGATTACATCTATGACATCCCTCATTTTAGGTACCATACTGAGGGCTAAATCCATTGTGCCTGGCTCACATAGACTATATCTTTGTCTGTTTCGTCTCCCACAAGGAAATAAAGATGACAAGACGTTACCTGCACACAATGAAGGCTCAACCTTTATCTTTTCTCAATAAATGAATTTGAACATATTGTCATTGATGCATAATGTACTGTTCAAATGGAAAAAAAATATCGACGTCAAACATGAGGAGAAACCGGCGGGGTTTCGCCCCATATATAGCCAATATTACAAGGAAAAATCCAAGCTACTCATACTTTTGTTTCATAACTTGTGGATCAAACTTTCTCTTTTACTCAATTTCTTAAGAAAGATACTACTTTATGATGGAGTATAGATTGTAGAAAGCTTTTGAAGATTTGGAGCTTTATTTAGCTAATCCTCCTATTTTACATCCTACTATTCCCAGTCAACCTTTCCTTCTTTATAATACCACTTCTTCTCATGTTCTCCCAGCTTTATTGGCATAACATAATAGTCATGGTAAAGAATGTCCAATTTATTATATAACTCACAGTTTACTCGATTACATGTGTTTATGTTATTTTGGTCAAAATTTAATCCTATCCACAATAATGAAAAGACACAAAAATGGAATACATATTTCCTTCATTTTTTTTAACACCATTAAACCCAACAATGGATTTTCTTCATACAAAACAATGTATCTGGAAAAATACCAATCTGCAAAATAAATTTGTTTTTAGTAGATTTTTTGCATTATTATATCATTAAGAAATCGGATAAAGAGGATCAAACAACTGAAAAATTACTAAAAAATCTGTTATGATTTGCATATTTTGAGTTTTCAAACATATGTTGTTTTGTATGTAGAATACAACCATTAAACTATATTTTTTAAAATAGACGATACAAAAAAAAAAAAGATTTTCACCCATTTTTTAAACCCCTTCACAATATTTCCCATTTTTTCTATCCTACAAAACTCAAAATCATTTTAAGTATTCATTTCTTGAAGACTTTTAAAACCTACAAAAATGAATTACCAACATGGAAAATAAATTTTATACACACCTGATTTTGATGACTCCACACCCTTCTTAGCTCCACTGAACTCCCCTCTCTCACTTTCACTTGCCCACAACACATAAAAATATGTTCCATTTTCTTGAGCTTCCAACCTCTAAAAAACTTATGTGCTTTGTGTTCTATCACTCATGTTTTCTATTCTGATTCTCTTGTTTTATGTGTTTTCTATTTTATGCTTGGACTATTTCCCCCCTTTTCCCCTTTTCCCACATGCTCTCTTCCTTGTCAAACCACTAACCATGTCGTCCAACCAAACCAGTAACCATTTCATCCAACCCTAAACTATTTGTAGAATATCCAACACCCATCGGAAATGGTGTATGTGACCCTTCTTCCATTTGATGTAATTGTCTATACTTCTCCTCATGGTGTATGCTTATGCATGGGATTTCATGGGAATTTCATGTATGTTGCATGTACGAATTCCATTTTTTTATGGAAAATAGGTGGCTCCAAATAGAACAATGCATAAAATGAACAACCTCTATTAAACAAGTTAAAATGAAAATTAATTTTGTTTGAAAATAATAAGCTAATGGTATAGTAAACCATCTTATTCATTAGATATTTTTAATTTGAGCTATTAGATCTAAGGCTTCCCATCCATTAGATTTTTCTAATTTGGCCCCTTAGATCTAAGGCTCTCCCATTTACCTTAAAATCCTTATGCATTCACAAAAGAGATTTAATTTTGAAGCCCTAGCTCATTTCATTTTGTTGAAGAGTAAATTGAAGGAAAGAAATAAAACTTATAGAAAACCCGTTGTTGCATTCAAATAGAGATTTCCAACCAGCCTAACTTGTTTTTTTCAACAATATTTCAATCTAAACATTTTATTTTTATTGATACTCACTTGTTTTGATTCCCTCCACCTCCACCCCCACCCCACCCCGTTTTTTTTTCTTTTTTGGTAGGAATCCTTTGAAACCCCAAATCTAGAATCAAGGAAATCCTTCAATTTTTTAAAGTTGTTAGTTGTGTTTAGAGTCGCCATATTATTTCAAGGTTCCCCCTTTATAAAAACCCCACCTATCTTATTTGAGGTCTCCCCTTTATCATCTAAGTATCTATCATCTTTTGAATAAGTTGGTTAAGGTCGCAAGTTTCCACGGTCATTGCTCCCTTCCCTTTGAATTGCTTCGAATCATTTCGAACCTCGGTTCGAAGTAGTTCAAAGTGATTCAACCAAATTTTTCACACTAACACTCTTTCTTTGGCAGGAAGTATCCTTATCGCGGCGGTCCTTTCGAAGTACTTTGAACCATTTTGAAGCTTGGTTCAAACCTATTCAAAGTAGTTTTTGGCAAGTACCGACGTCAGAAGTTTATTTTTGGAGTACGTTGCGCCGCCTTTCTCTCAAAACAATCAATGGTCCCGTCGGCATGTCAAATCAAAAGATTTTATTTCTTTTTCAAGGAAAAGGGCATCATTGTTATGAGTGTGAGTAGACCTTCATTTCATGCATGACTGGATATCGCACGAAATAAATTATTATTAACTCATGCGAAAGGGTAAAATCATTAATCGAGGCATTTATGCATCAACGCCTCGAGCATGTCAATCTCGAAGTGAGGTGATAAACTAGCATTATCCGGTCTTCCCATGTATAAAATTCCCCTGTGATAAATTTTCATTCAGATTGCCTGGTAAGTTATCCGAAAACAAAGAAAAAGGATAAAGGAGAGGAGGTCTGATTTCGGAGAGAAGGAGCAGTTAGGGAAGCTAGAGGAGATTATTTACTTTTCAATGGAAAACAGGTGAGAATTTGGTAACCCTTGTTCTGTTCTGCAAAACTGTTATTTTCAAAGGTTTGTCTGAAAGAGGTCTTGCTTGTTTAAGTTAAGAATGAAGTCGGTTATGCATTTTCTCGGTAATGTTTCTAGCCTTGAATGTAAAAGACCAGTGATTTGTGATATCAATTTAGAAGGGGTAAATGTGGAAAATCTTCAAGCAAGTTTTCTTGCGAATACGAAAGAGGTTAAGGGATGTATGGAAATATTAACGAGCGGGTTAATTGAAGCTGCTGCATTTCCCCCTGCCTTCGTACACCCTGAACTCTTACAACTCTGCATTGACCATTATGATGTAAGAAGCAAGAGCATAGTGAGCAAAAATGGTAATGTCATACTTTCTGTCTCCAGAGAAACCATTTCTTCTGTTTTGAAATTAACAACAAGTACCTTTGCCGCTTTCTCACCCATTCAAGCTGAAGCTGAGTATCGGGAAAACCCTAGTGTGTACCGAAACACTCTTGCCAGGAAATGGACCAAGGTTAACTATGGAGGTGGGTCTAGACTTCCCAAGGTCATTACTAGAAGCCACATGAAACCCCACATTCACGACCTGGTGGTATTATTACACAGGGTGAAAGGTTCGGCTGATGTATGTTTGTTCGAAGAATGGATGTATAGGTACATTGAAATTATCTTAAAGGGTGAACAATGGATGGATTGGGCGGAGATTATTGCCACTTCCCTGAGAAACCAGCTCAAACGCGCCAAAGAATCTAGAGAAGATTTTCGTATGGCCTCATATTTGACTTATTGTATTGCCTGCACCTGTGATCTCGCTGCTCTTCCACATGAGGTATGGAATGAGGAAATAACCATTTTCCAATACTGCCCGTTGTTGCAAAAAGACAGAGTCCTGGAGGGTTTCCGTAAGGTGCATGATATATTGTTTGAAAACATTTGTTCGGCTCTAGAAGGTGTTCAGATGCCACGACTCTCTTCTGAATCGCTGAGGCTGGTTCAACATTATGGAAGTTCTTTTATTCAGTTCCCCAGGTTCACATATTTGAGAGTCGGAGGGTTTGAGGAAGAACCTGTGAGGTTACCTCGATATGCCCTTGATTGTTTCATTTTAGCTGAATTGTGCAGGCAACTTTCTGCTGTTATTAAGGATAATCTCCCTCAGGATAAATGGGAAACGGTCTTTCCTATCAAGATGCACTCTTTGGTGTGTAATAACATGAATGACGCTTCCATCATCGGAAGCAATTTGCTGGGGTTCAATCTTGGTTTCTACCGCAGCAGGAGAAACTTCGATAATAAAGGATATGCAGCTCTAACCCTCGGCCTTGAAATCAACTCAACAGTTCCTCCGCAGCTAGAAGATTTATGGGAAGATTGTGAAAATGAAGAAGAAGTCTTGAAAAAGGACCATTCTAGACTCACCCTGCAGCAAATTAATTCTTTCAAATTGAAGTTCAAAACACAAGGGATCGTTGAGGATGGTTCATGTCTAGTTGAACCCGAATGGGAAGAATCAAATGAAACAAAATTCTTGACAGTTGATTGGAGCAAGGAGGAAGATGATGATATTAATTGGAGAGCCAGATCCATATTAACTTATACGGATGATTGGTTGCAGAGGAAAAGGACTGGAAACATCAATGAGTCTTCTACTAAGGTGATTTCTCTCTCGGAACCGCTTCAATCTGACATTCCACTTTCTCATGTTGCAGGTGATACATTGGCCTCAGATAAGAAAATAAAGTTCCCTTCCCAAGTCATGGCTCCTAGAACGAGATCCCATTCCAGGAACAAAACTTTGAAGCAGCCTAGTTCCCAGAAGCAGAAAATGACATCACCAGAGCGGGATTCAAGTGACAAGTCCCCTTTTCGAGATGAAGCAGACGATGAAGTCCAATTCATTGAAACACCAAAGGCAGATCAACCCAAGTTCTTGACTCCGACTAGAGATACTCAGATGGTATCAACCACTCCCACTGTTCCTTTATGGTTGTCAAATTCAATCAATAAGAAACGGAGTTTACAACCAGTGGCCTCGCCAGTAAAGGACATTGTCACTAGGTATGCGGCTAGAGGGTCTAAAGCAAAGAAAATGAAAACGGATGCTTGTCTCACTAAGGATCCAGTGACTGGGAAAATCATAGCGGAAGTGGCTACTTATAAGCAGAAAAGGGAGTCAGGGGAAATTGATGAGGAAAGATTCAAAGTCACTTCTATTGAACTAGGTACCCTTAACAGGAATACTGGCAATAATTTCTTTAAGTTTTCTGCTGACCACATGCTCACTCAATCAGAAAAAGATTCTAAGGAGAAGAAAGAATTGAAAGCAATGGTGGTGACGATGGCCACATACATCAATTCGCTGACTAATTTAGGGCCTAACTCAATAATCCAGCTGCCTCAGCCATTCGACCCAAATTCTGCCGAAAGCCAGCAATTGATGAAACAGACACAGAGGGGAAATTTGCTATCTGATGCTGTGGTTAGTTGGGTAAATAACATATTAGAGGAAGGGAATAAGTTTATTTCAGAAGTTACTAGTATCTATTCCGAGGGTGAAGCATTACTTGAAGAGATTCAAACTTTGATACCAGTATGGGAGACGGAATTGTCACGGTGTCAAACCATAGTTTCCCGAGTAATTGAAGTTGAAAAGCATGGAGTTCTCAAATTCTTAGGTGAAAACTCCATGAAGGCCGTGGACCCGTGCACCTTATTTATCCTGAAAAGTAATACGAGCTGGAAGGAGTCCATCTACCAAGAAGCTATCAAAGAGGTCCAGGGCGTCAAGAATCAAATCATAGACATGCATAAGGAACTGGTTAAGGACATGAAGATTGTCAACCCCACAGGCATCCTACAATTGGATGAAGGTAGCATGGACATTGAAGTGTTAACTAAAAGTTTCACCGAAGCAGTCGAGCGGATTAGGGACAAAGAAACGCCCAAGGTCGATGATTTCACTTCATTGGTAGGTATAGAATCCATGCTGCGCCTCAATGAGAAGCTGATGCCATGTCAGAGCCTAAAGATGAAGGAATACAGGTGGCAGAAGGATGAATGTAGAGCTCGGCTGATGAGTTTAAAGAATCCGCACTCACAGGCCACGCAAGAATTCATGTCTTCTTTCCAGAGCTGGAAGCTGGTGCGTCAGACCGTTGGAAATGAAGAAGAAACCAACGAATATAGCGGAAGCTGAATCGTCACCTGCTGGCGTTCTATCTTTTTGATAACTGCTTTTTAGTTTTATAACAGTTTCTTGTATTAACCCGATAGGGCTGAGTTTTAAGGGAGGCCCTTCGGGATTTCAAAAATAACTATAAATGCTGGGGCATTAAACTGATAAGGGGATTAGCAATAGATTAGAAAGGAATAGCAAGTTAAAGATAGTTTTAATATAGATTTTTCTGAAGGACAGTGATGAAGGATAGTATATGCATGTTTTAGCTTCCAAAGACTTTGTGCATTGAAGTTGGATACACATATATGAAAGATTTCGAGTTATGCTTTGAAACTTTGTGTTCTGAGTGTTGAATTATTATCACTTTGTGAAGATAATTCAGCGATTCGAAATTTCCTTATTGCTGTTGGTTAGTTGTAAGTTCATCTATTTCCTGTTTTGATATACGTGGAAAATCTAGCAGAAAATCCATTCTTTGAAATAGATTTTGTTGATTAGATATATGTGAATTTTTCTATTTGCGATCTGTATTTTGTAATCACCTCACTACCTAGGAGTAGTTGAGAGAACCTTATGCACTTTCGGGAAAAAGTGTCACTATAAAAGTTGAATTCATTATAAATCAGATAAGGGAGCTGTACCTTTAGGAAAATTCAGAGAGGAAGTTAAAGTAAAACTAATACTTTCTCAACTGTAGTGAACGATTCTGTTCTTCATAACATTGGGCATAGAGTAAATTAAGAGAAATTAGGTAAGAGGACAATCTGTTCACCAACAGATTTTTGGCGACTCTGCTGGGGAAAATCGAGTCCTTTGAAGGAAACTTAATCTTTAATGTAATGTATAACCATGGTCCTTCAACATAACGAGATCTTTCCTGTATTACAACCCAATCTTTGATTTGAAGATACTCAAGAAGACATAATTTCAGACCTAGCGGCAACTGCTTGGCGAGAACGTAGAAGTGGTCAACACTATCAGCAAATATTAGTGGTCCTGGAAATAGAGGAAGAAAGAGCCGAGTTTTTGAGAGGAGTGCCGGAAGTTCAGGAGGCGGCTGTTGTGAATAGACTAGCCCAGACACCTGTAAGACCTTGAACACATCAGTAGTTTAGAAACTGGCTACTCGTAGATACACAAGAGGGGAAAGAAAAAAGGGGATACTTGATGAAAACTTTGAGTTGTTAAACAACCTAAAACTTTTGCCAGATTTCAGCAACCCTAAAAAGAAGCACATCAAATCCCAAAGCAGGCCAAACTCACCACCAAAGCCTTCTCCCTTCTCACCTCTGGTTCAATCCTTGCTTCCATTGAGTGCCCTTGTTCCAGCCTGTATATCAGTTCCACCCTTGCAAGTTGTACCACCCAACATGGCTGCTAATCAACCTTGGGGACAGAACATAGGTCCACTGAATTTAGGCGTGAATCCTGCACCACTTCCTAAAGGAGCTACTGAAGTTTTACCCAAGTTTAGTGGAGATGGCAAAGTCTCGACAGATGACCACTTAAGCGCTTTTCATTCTGCCTATGCTGTTATAAGCGTCCCTACACAGGAAGTTGCTGTGAGATTGTTTGTGCGAACCTTGACTGATGCTGCTGCTGATTGGTTCAATCATTTGCCCCATCTTTCTATTACTAGTTGGGATGATATGAAAAATGTCTTTGAAAATAGATTTAAAACCCCTGAAAATGAATGTTCTCTATTCTCCCAACTCAGTCAAATGAAGAAAGATATGCATGAACCTATGAGAGAGTTCGTGGCCAAGTTCAATAGATTGGTTCAAAGAATTCCCACAACATCAAGACCTAGTGAAGAAAATCAGAAATCATTTTTTAATAATGCCGTTCCAGCAGATATAAGTTTTCATCTTATTAAAGATGCTTGTGCTGATTTAGGCACTGCTCAGAGGTTGGCCATTCAACTGGAGGATGCATTCATTAATGCCGGTAAATGGAAAAGAGAGGTACATACTCCCGGGACCGTTTCATCTGCTACACCCACAGACCCAGTTTTACAAAAACTGATGAATGACATAGCAATGATGAAGAGGCAGTAGAATAAAACACATAATCAGTATCCTCCCCCTTATCAAGACATTCAAAGACGGCAGCAGTCTCTAAATTTTGGGAGAACTCCCCTATTAACTGCTCCTCAGCCAAGACTACAAGTCGAAGAAGCCCCTAAAGAAACAATGTGTTCTTTCCACATGACTTCAGACCATGATGAACGAGAGTGTCCTGACTGGCTAAATTGTGTTCAGCTAGCAAAGAACGCTCTTATGGCAGAAGCGATAATTGAAAAAAAAGATATAGAAAAAGATGAGTCCAGTAGTTACTTCCTAGAATATGAATCTGATTCAGAGAGAGGAGGTGATGTTTTTACAACACTTCAAGAACCTGCCTGCACAGTCATGACTAGAGGCCAAAGGAATCAAAAATTCTATCCTGGAAACACCCCAAACGTATCAAATTCTAAAGGTAAGGAGCATGTTCAGGCTGATACCACGGAACCTAAGATTTTGTTCAGGGCTGAAATGAAAGCTAGTGCTTCAGCTTTTGATATTGTAGAATTCTGTAAAACTTCTTCCATATCCATTTCACCAGCTGAATATTTAAAGCTTAATCCTAAGGAGTTAGATAAGTTGGTTCAATACGTGAAGGGAAGTTCAGTCACTAGTGCACATGTCACAGATAATGTTTCTGAGGATGTAGGAGCTGCTGATGAACCCACTTTTGTATCCGAGAGATGCTCAAAGAACATTGAAGCCACTGCTAATTCGGTTCAAAAAGAAACGGAGGAGAAAAAGCCCAATCCATTTTATATATCTTTGTTGTTAAACGGTCAAAGGCTTAGTAATTGTATTATTGATTCTGGAGCATCAGATAATATTATGCCTCAGCTAGTTGCAAAAGCCCTTGGTTTGGAGCTCACAAAAACTTTTGGGTGTTGCTATGCTATGGATGGGAAACAGGTACCCCTGGTTGGCCAAGTGAAAGATGTACAAGCTGTCCTTTACGCTTGCCCTAAAAAAAGAGTCAAGCTTACTATTCTGGTAGCTGATATTCCAGCTAGCTATGGGATGCTACTTAGCAGAACTTTTTGCAAGGATATAGGTGGAGAAATTAAAATGGACTGGTCCGAAGCATATATTCCTGTGGGAAAGAAGAAAATAAAGTTAGAACCTGAGCTGAAAAACAAATATACTGTGGTACCTTCTGACAATCCCAAAGCACAGATATTATATGAGGAGTGTCAATTCGGGAATTATATCATCTTACCTGAGAAGTCATGTGAAGAGAACACGGCAAGTGCTGAAGAAACCTTGTGGACTTTAGAATTTGATGGAAGCTGCTCAAACTCAGGCTCAGGTGCTGGTGTAGTACTCATATCACCTTCTGGAGAAATTTTCCCTTTCTCTTTCAAGCTGGATTTCCATAATACAAATAATACAGCAGAATACGAGGCGTTACTTCTAGGTTTACAAGAAGCAAAGGAAAAAGGGATAAGGCAGCTAAAAGCAAAGGGGGATGCTGAACTCATTGTTAAGCAGGTAAGAAAACAATTCTCTGTAAAAAATGATCGACTGAGGCATTATAGAAATCTGGTTTGGGATGAAATTGAGTCATTCGAAGCCTTTTCCATTGAATTCACCCCTCGTGCTCAAAATACCAAAGCTGATTCTTTAGCTGTTTCTGCATCTTTATTATTGCCCCATCCCGAATTCAAAAACAATGCTTACAGGATTGAGGTGTTATACAGACCAAGAGTCCCAGATAATATTAATCATTGGCAGGTCTTTAATGATGATGAACAATTAAAAGAATTCATGGCTTGCGCGGGAGATTTCGCTGAAATCCTTTTTGAAGGATCTGAACATGGGGGAAAATCAGTCGGTAAAGAATCAACGGAAACAAGGGAAGTGATCCAACTTCAAGGAAACAGGATTCCCAAAGGCCTGGTTTCTTTGGAACATCTTTTTGGTAGAAAAGATGACAGTACTTTAAGGAAAGATGTTGGTTCTAATGAAAATAAAGAGGAATATGAGAAGATCAACATTGGAAGCGAAGAGGATCCTAAGCTGATCTCTATAGGCAAAACTTGTTCTGCAAGGGAAAAGAAGAACTTATCCGAGCTTTTAATCCAATATCGAGATGTTTTTGCATGGGGTTATGGCGACTTAAAAAACTTCAGAAATGGTGAATTCGTGCATCACATACCATTGAAACCAGAGGCCACCATCTTCAGACAAAAACTTAGAAATTATAACCCTAAAGTCTCAGAAGCCATTTTTAGAGAGGTGGAAAAGATGTTGAAGGCTCGTATAATTTACCCAATACATCATTCAACATGGGTGGCAAATATCGTTCCGGTGAGGAAAAAGAACGGCGAAATAAGGATTTGTGTAGACTTTAGGAATCTGAATCAAGCAAGCCTTAAAGATAACTACGCACTTCCTACTATGGATCATGTCTTGCAGTCAGTAGCTGGATCTGAAGTAATGTCGATGCTGGATGGTTACTCAGGATATAATCAGATTAGTGTCGCCCCAGAAGATCAGCATAAAATAGCCTTCATCACTCCCTGGGGTACTTTTGCTTACAATCGGATGCCTTTCGGTCTAATTAATGCTGGAGCTACTTTTCAGCGAGCAATGAATTCCTCTTTCAAAGACCTGCGAGATAAGATAATTGTTATATATCTTGATGATTTAACTGTCTATTCTAAAAGAAGGAAACATCATTTGAAGGACTTAGAGAGAGTGCTGGAAAGATGTAGACAACATGGTATATCTTTGAATCCAAAGAAGTCTATTTTCTTCGTTGAAGAAGGCAAATTGCTCGGGCATATTGTTTCTAAAGAAGGTGTAAAAATCGATCCAGAGAGGGTAAAAGCAATACAAAAGCTGGTTCTGCCTACAAATAGAAGTGATTTAAAATCTTTCTTTGGTCAGATCAATTTCCTGAGAAGTTTTGTACTCGAATTTTCTGAAAAAGTGAGATACATGTTAGACATGATGAGCGAGAAACGTCCTTTCAGATGGCAAGAAGAGGGTAAGAAAGCTTTTGAAGACATCAAAACAGCTATTGCAAGTGCTCCAATGCTGGTAAGCCCTCATTTTGAGAGGGACTTCATTATTTATTGTTACGCTTCTGAGCATTCTCTATCTAGTATTTTAACCCAACCCAATGATGAAGGAAAAGAAGCTCCAATCGCCTTCATGAGTGTTCCATTGAAGAAGCATGAATTAAATTATAGTCCAACAGAAAAACATGCCTTTGCTGTAGTACGGGCATTGAAACAATTCAGGTATTACATACTGCACTCTCATTCTGTTGTATATGTGCTCGAGACCGTAGTCAAAAGTATCTTGACTCAGCAAGAAGTAGGAATGAATAAACGAGCGACTTGGGTAGCTAAAGTGCAAGAATATGATTTAACAATCAAACCTACTTCTCTGGTAAGGGGGCGTGGTTTGTGCAAAATGATAGCTGAGAATAGAGATGTATCTCCTGGTAAATCCGAGGAAGCTCATACGGTTTTACTGGTCAGTCTAACAGATCCTTGGTTCTCTGACATTGCATATTTTCTTTCATACGGTGAATGCCCATCAAATATGGATTATAAAGAAAGACGGAATCTTAGACTGAAAGCCGCCAAATATGTAATTTCAGATGGTGTTCTATATAAGAGGGGAATTGATGGAACATTCTTAAGGTGCATGGACACAGAGCAACAAGGAAAATTGTTAAAGGCGTACCATTCTGAGGCTTGCGGAGGGCACTTTTCATCCACTGTTACTGCCTTTAAAATTCTCAGGAATTGTTTTTACTGGCCAGGTATGTTCAAAGATGCTTATAAGTTTGTGAAAAATTGTGAGAAATGTCAACTTTTTACTGGACGCCCTCAATTGGCAGCGTTACCTCTCAGACCTGTAGTAATTGATGAACCTTTTCAACAATGGGGCATTGACTTTATTGGGCCTATAAATCCTCCATCAAGTGCTGGACATATCTACATTCTAACAGCGACAGATTATTTCACTAAATGGGTGGAGGCGATTCCAACGAAGAAATCCAACTCTCAAGTGGTATGTGAATTTCTGATGGAGCAAATTTTTGTTATATTTGGTGTACCTCAGAAAGTGGTTTCAGATAATGCCACTTATTTCTCATCAAAGGAAATATCACTTTTCTATTATGAGCATGGGGTATCATTAGCACATTCATCCGATTATTTCCCATAGGGAAATGGACAGGCAGAGTCTAGCAATAAGAATCTAGTGGCCATCATAAAAAAATTGGTATCTGACAATTCCTGAGATTGGCACAAAAGGCTCTACGAAGCATTGTGGGCAGACCGGATCACACCAAAAAGAGCTATTGGGATGGCTCCGTTTGAATTAGTATATGGGATTGGAGCTCAGGTATCTTTACCCCTGGAGTTATCGGCAGCTAAATTGCAATCGGTCATTGAAGATCAATTCTTTAAAAATTCATTGGAGAAGAGAGTCATGTACCTGCACAAGCTGGAAAATGAGAGGGACAGATTAGTTGATCACATCACGGAACACCAGATGAATGTAAAGCGCATTTTTGATAAGAAAGCTCGACCAAGAAACTTCCTTAAGAATGATGAAGTTCTCCTGTGGGATAAGAGGAAAGAACCGAAAGGAACACACGGAAAATTTGAATCTCTTTGGAAAGGTCCGTTCTTTATTTCAGAAGTGGTTGGTCCTAATACTTTCCGTTTGAAATACCCAGATGGAACAATTCTGCCTTTTACATATAACGGGCAGGATTTGAAGCTGGTCAAATTCTAAGTTTTGATGTCCCCTGCTGTGTACATAGTATTTTGTTGTGTCTAGTTTTCTCGTTCTTGTTGTTTTCTTTCCTGTCCGCTGTTTTGCGTTCTATCTCCTGTTTCTGAGTTCTCTGTGTATTCCGCATACACAGCCCCCAGTCAGAGCCCCTATTAGTTGTGTTTAGAGTCGCCATATTATTTCAAGGTTCCCCCTTTATAAAAACCCCACCTATCTTATTCGAGGTCTCCCCTTTATCATCTAAGTATCTATCATCTTTTGAATAAGTTGGTTAAGGTCGCAAGTTTCCACGGTCATTGCTCCCCTCCCTTTGAATTGCTTCGAATCATTTCGAACCTCGGTTTGAAGTAGTTCAAAGTGATTCAACCAAATTTTTCACACTAACACTCTTTCTTTGGCAGGAAGTATCCTTATCGCGGCGGTCCTTTCGAAGTACTTTGAACCGTTTTGAAGCTTGGTTCAAACCTATTCAAAGTAGTTTTTGGCAAGTACCGACGTCAGAAGTTTATTTTTGGAGTACGTTGCGCCGCCTTTCTCTCAAAACAATCAATGGTCCCGTCGGCATGTCAAATCAAAAGATTTTATTTCTTTTTCAAGGAAAAGGGCATCATTGTTATGAGTGTGAGTAGACCTTCGTTTCATGCATGACTGGATATCGCACGAAATAAATTATTATTAACTCATGCGAAAGGGTAAAATCATTAATCGAGGCATTTATGCATCAACGCCTCGAGCATGTCAATCCCGAAGTGAGGTGATAAACTAGCATTATCCGGTCTTCCCATGTATAAAATTCCCCTGTGATAAATTTTCATTCAGATTGCCTGGTAAGTTATCCGAAAATAAAGAAAAAGGATAAAGGAGAGGAGGTCTGATTTCGGAGAGAAGGAGCAGTTAGGGAAGCTAGAGGAGATTATTTACTTTTCAATGGAAAACAGGTGAGAATTTGGTAACCCTTGTTCTGTTCTGCAAAACTGTTATTTTCAAAGGTTTGTCTGAAAGAGGTCTTGCTTGTTTAAGTTAAGAATGAAGTCGGTTATGCATTTTCTCGGTAATGTTTCTAGCCTTGAATGTAAAAGACCAGTGATTTGTGATATCAATTTAGAAGGGGTAAATGTGGAAAATCTTCAAGCAAGTTTTCTTGCGAATACGGAAGAGGTTAAGGGATGTATGGAAATATTAACGAGCGGGTTAATTGAAGCTGCTGCATTTCCCCCTGCCTTCGTACACCCTGAACTCTTACAACTCTGCATTGACCATTATGATGTAAGAAGCAAGAGCATAGTGAGCAAAAATGGTAATGTCATACTTTCTGTCTCCAGAGAAACCATTTCTTCTGTTTTGAAATTAACAACAAGTACCTTTGCCGCTTTCTCACCCATTCAAGCTGAAGCTGAGTATCGGGAAAACCCTAGTGTGTACCGAAACACTCTTGCCAGGAAATGGACCAAGGTTAACTATGGAGGTGGGTCTAGACTTCCCAAGGTCATTACTAGAAGCCACATGAAACCCCACATTCACGACCTGGTGGTATTATTACACAGGGTGAAAGGTTCGGCTGATGTATGTTTGTTCGAAGAATGGATGTATAGGTACATTGAAATTATCTTAAAGGGTGAACAATGGATGGATTGGGCGGAGATTATTGCCACTTCCCTGAGAAACCAGCTCAAACGCGCCAAAGAATCTAGAGAAGATTTCCGTATGGCCTCATATTTGACTTATTGTATTGCCTGCACCTGTGATCTCGCTGCTCTTCCACATGAGGTATGGAATGAGGAAATAACCATTTTCCAATACTGCCCGTTGTTGCAAAAAGACAGAGTCCTGGAGGGTTTCCGTAAGGTGCATGATATATTGTTTGAAAACATTTGTTCGGCTCTAGAAGGTGTTCAGATGCCACGACTCTCTTCTGAATCGCTGAGGCTGGTTCAACATTATGGAAGTTATTTTATTCAGTTCCCCAGGTTCACATATTTGAGAGTCGGAGGGTTTGAGGAAGAACCTGTGAGGTTACCTCGATATGCCCTTGATTGTTTCATTTTAGCTGAATTGTGCAGGCAACTTTCTGCTGTTATTAAGGATAATCTCCCTCAGGATAAATGGGAAACGGTCTTTCCTATCAAGATGCACTCTTTGGTGTGTAATAACATGAATGACGCTTCCATCATCGGAAGCAATTTGCTGGGGTTCAATCTTGGTTTCTACCGCAGCAGGAGAAACTTCGATAATAAAGGATATGCAGCTCTAACCCTCGGCCTTGAAATCAACTCAACAGTTCCTCCGCAGCTAGAAGATTTATGGGAAGATTGTGAAAATGAAGAAGAAGTCTTGAAAAAGGACCATTCTAGACTCACCCTGCAGCAAATTAATTCTTTCAAATTGAAGTTCAAAACACAAGGGATTGTTGAGGATGGTTCATGTCTAGTTGAACCCGAATGGGAAGAATCAAATGAAACAAAATTCTTGACAGTTGATTGGAGCAAGGAGGAAGATGATGATATTAATTGGAGAGCCAGATCCATATTAACTTATACGGATGATTGGTTGCAGAGGAAAAGGACTGGAAACATCAATGAGTCTTCTACTAAGGTGATTTCTCTCTCGGAACCGCTTCAATCTGACATTCCACTTTCTCATGTTGCAGGTGATACATTGGCCTCAGATAAGAAAATAAAGTTCCCTTCCCAAGTCACGGCTCCTAGAACGAGATCCCATTCCAGGAACAAAACTTTGAAGCAGCCTATTTCCCAGAAGCAGAAAATGACATCACCAGAGCGGGATTCAAGTGACAAGTCCCCTTTTTGAGATGAAGCAGACGATGAAGTCCAATTCATTGAAACACCAAAGGCAGATCAACCCAAGTTCTTGACTCCGACTAGAGATACTCAGATGGTATCAACCACTCCCACTGTTCCTTTATGGTTGTCAAATTCAATCAATAAGAAACGGAGTTTACAACCAGTGGCCTCGCCAGTAAAGGACATTGTCACTAGGTATGCGGCTAGAGGGTCTAAAGCAAAGAAAATGAAAACGGATGCTTGTCTCACTAAGGATCCAGTGACCGGGAAAATCATAGCGGAAGTGGCTACTTATAAGCAGAAAAGGGAGTCAGGGGAAATTGATGAGGAAGGATTCAAAGTCACTTCTATTGAACTAGGTACCCTTAACAGGAATACTGGCAATAATTTCTTTAAGTTTTCTGCTGACCACATGCTCACTCAATCAGAAAAAGATTCTAAGGAGAAGAAAGAATTGAAAGCAATGGTGGTGACGATGGCCACATACATCAATTCGCTGACTAATTTAGGGCCTAACTCAATAATCCAGCTGCCTCAGCCATTCGACCCAAATTCTACCGAAAGCCAGCAATTGATGAAACAGACGCAGAGGGGAAAATTGCTGTCTGATGCTGTGGTTAGTTGGGTAAATAACATATTAGAGCAAGGGAATAAGTTTATTTCAGAAGTTACTAGTATCTATTCCGAGGGTGAAGCATTACTTGAAGAGATTCAAACTTTGATACCAGTATGGGAGACGGAATTGTCATGGTGTCAAACCATAGTTTCTCGGGTAATTGAAGTTGAAAAGCATGGAGTTCTCAAATTCTTAGGTGAAAACTCCATGAAGGCCGTGGACCCGTGCACCTTATTTATCCTGAAAAGTAATACGAGCTGGAAGGAGTCCATTTACCAAGAAGCTATCAAAGAGGTCCAGGGCGTCAAGAATCAAATCACAGACATGCATAAGGAACTGGTTAAGGACATGAAGATTGTCAACCCCACAGGCATCCTACAATTGGATGAAGGCAGCATGGACATTGAAGTGTTAACTAAAAGTTTCACCGAAGCAGTCGAGCGGATTAGGGACAAAGAAACGCCCAAGGTCGATGATTTCACTTCATTGGCAGGTATAGATCCATGCTGCGCCTCAATGAGAAGCTGATGCCATGTCAGAGCCTAAAGATGAAGGAATACAGGTGGCAGAAGGATGCATGTAGAGCCCGGCTGATGAGTTTAAAGAATCTGCACTCACAGGCCATGCAAGAATTCATGTCTTCTTTCCAGAGCTGGAAGTTGGTGCGTCAGACCATTGGAAATGAAGAAGAAACCGGCGAATATAGCGGAAGCTGAATCGTCACCTGCTGACGTTCTATCTTTTTGATAACTGCTTTTTAGTTTTATAACGGTTTCTTGTATTAACCCGATAGGGCTGAGTTTTAAGGGAGGCCCTTCGGGATTTCAAAAATAACTATAAATGCTGGGGCATTAAACTGATAAGGGGATTAGCAATAGATTAGAAAGGAATAGCAAGTTAAAGATAGTTTTAATATAGATTTTTCCGAAGGACAGTGATGAAGGATAGTATATGCATGTTTTAGCTTCCAAAGACTTTGTGCATTGAAGTTGGATACACATATATGAAAGATTTCGAGTTATGCTTTGAAACTTTGTGTTCTGAGTGTTGAATTATTATCACTTTGTGGAGATAATTCAGCGATTCGAAATTTCCTTATTGCTGTTGGTTAGTTGTAAGTTCATCTATTTCCTGTTTTGATATACGTGGAAAATCTAGCAGAAAATCCATTCTTTGAAATAGATTTTGTTGATTAGATATATGTGAATTTTTCTATTTGCGATCTGTATTTTGTAATCACCTCACTACCTAGGAGTAGTTGAGAGAACCTTATGCACTTTCGGGAAAAAGTGTCACTATAAAAGTTGAATTCATTATAAATCAGATAAGGGAGCTGTACCTTTAGGAAAATTCAGAGAGGAAGTTAAAGTAAGACTAATACTTTCTCAACTGTAGTGAACGATTCTGTTCTTCATAACATTGGGCATAGAGTAAATTAAGAGAAATTAGGTAAGAGGACAATCTGTTCACCAATAAAAGTCTAAAAGGTTTTTCTAGATTCTGTAAAGTTTTTATGGTTATCATCCATAAATGATGGGTACAACTGGAATGAAATTTTTGTAATACAATTATTCTATTTTTTATAATATATATATTATTTTTAATAAAAATATGCGAATAGTTTAGTATTTTCTTTCTTAAATGAAAATAGATGCTGGCTGTCTGGATGTGGCCCACTTGAGGGAGGTTGCGGACCACAGAGTGGTTGAGGCTTCCCACAAGGGAGGTTGCAGTCCTCGTGGTTGAGGCTTCCCACAAGGGAGGTTGCAGTCCTCGTGGTCGAGGCTTCCCACAAGGGATGTTGTAGTCCTCCTGTGCCTCCTTTGGTGCTTTATGAATTTATTTAATATTATTTTCAAATTTTCTTATTTTGATATTATTTATATTATAATTAGTAAAATTTTATTAATTAGTTGGTAGTCTATATATGAGGAGAAACCCTCATGTTTGACGCCGGTATTTTTTTGCCATTTGGACAATACATTATGCATCGATGACAAGATGTTCGAATTCATTTATTGAGAAAAGATAAAGGTTGTTCTTCTTTGTGTACAGGTAACATCTTGTCATCTCTATTTCCTTTTGGGAGACGAAACAGACACAGATATAGTCTCTGCAAGCTAGGTACAATGGATTTAGCCCTCACTATGGTAGCTAAAATGAGGGATGTCGTCTGATCAAGCAATTATTGCATATAGTATTCTGATTAATGGTCTCTGCAAGTCGGGTAGAGTACATGAATCTATTGGATTGGCAGCTAAAAGAAATACAGAGTAGGTGTTCTTGGGACACTGTTACGTACACTACCTTAGTTGATTGTCTTTGGATTAGCAAATAAATTTATACAAGATGGTTATTCTACCTTGATAGATGTCTTTCACAAGAATGACAAATTTTTTTAAAGCTACAATTTGTTTATTCAAACGGCGAAGTTGGGTCCTCCTCTCAGCGCAGTCATTTAGTACAATTATTGGGCTGGACAAGAATGGCAGGATGGTCACGACCCTGAAATATTTTATAGAAAAAAAATATAAAAATGTATGTACATGCATGTACTATAAATTGTGTAATGTGAAATGGGATGTTGAATATGGTTGAATATTACTTTGAAGAAAATCATATTTGTTGATAGCAAAACTTGTACATATTTGTTTGGAAAGAATATTTTTTTCTAAATAGAAAGTGATCAAGGTTAATTATGTCTTTAAGAATTTGTATAAATGTAAAGTTATGTAGTACTATATTTAATCTCAATTATAACTCGAGATGATGCACAAAATCATTATTAAAATTTTCCAAAATTCTAAAGCCTAATTGTTGTAAAGTCTCATCCATAATTGTCACTATCTAATGTAGATTGATTGAGTCAAAATATGATCTATTTCATACAATAGTAATCTATAAAACTAAAAATTGCACATAAACACACTAAATATAAATTATAAACTATCAATTGATATATGTAATGTCCTCATTTTTGAATTTTTGGTGAGCATCCATGTATATCGAGACCCTCACACTTTATTTTCATACTCTCAATGGTTGTGTGATAAAATTATTAATTAATTTTAAGTTGTCCAAAAAATACACTAAAAGACAACTTTAATTAATTAATCAAATGCTCCTCATCGTGCCTTTTTGTTCTGTTGGAATAATTCAGTATTACCTAAAGCTGGTGTTTTTTCCTGGGTCGCGTTGCAAAATAGAATTTTGACTAGTGATCATTTAGTCAAATTTAATATTGCAGCCTCCTTTTCTTGTGTCTTATGTGGTAAAACTCTTGAAGATGTCAATCATCTTTTTATTCATTGTGAGTTTGCGAGTAGTTGTTGGCATTTTGTCCTCCAAAAGTTATCTCTTTCATTCCCTTTGCCTTTATCTTTATGGGACATGTTTCAGTCTTGGCTAGTTTTGTATTCATCTTCTCTATTTGCTTGTTTGTGGTTTATAATTCCATCTTCAGTCATATGGGCCATTTGGTGGGAAAGAAACAAGCGCATTTTTAGATGTGACTCATCGGATTTATCTGTTGTTCTTGGGATTTTGGAAAGAAGTATTATAGAGCAAGTTAATGCTCATGTTCAGAAATATTTTAATATGAATTCAGAGTTCTCTCTTCCTGGGACAATTTTATGATTTCTTCTTGGAAAACTATCATTATTCCTATATCACCTGCCTTTCCAAGGATTCGGAAAACACATGTAGACATAAATTCTATAAAATGCCATCCTCCTAATGCCCCTTTTTGTAAATTGAATTTTGATGGATCCTCCCATGGAAATCCTAGTGATTCATGAATAGGGATAGTTTTTCGTGATCATCTGGATTCTTTATTAGCATTAAAAGCTATGCCAATTTATTCTGGCACAAATAATATGGCTAAGGCTTGTGCTCTTTTAGAAGGTCTTGTTATGGCTAAGGATTTGAATTTCAAATACCTTGATATTGAAGGTGATTCGGCTATTGTCATTAATTCTTGCAAGGCAAGAAAAGCTGATAATTGGCATTTCCGGTATATTCTTGAACAAATATGGACTCTTCTTGATACGTTTGAGTACCTCATCATCTCACATGTTTATCATGAAGGTAATGCATTGGCTGATTGCCTCGCTAATATGGGTTGTGACAAAACTGTTATTGATTCTTCTCGATTGGGGTGTGATTTGATGAGCTTCCCAAACCTATTAAGTATACCCTGTAGAGAGTCGAGTATTTAATCTTTCTTATTAAATGATTTCTCATTTATACGAGTTGATATTCTCTCCTCTTGGTGAGGTATTCCTTTTCATAGTTCCATTTGGTTTTGATTTGAGGTGCTTTGCTTTACTCGATCATCACTTGGCATTCATTTATGATGAGTTGGTTGTTATTGATGTTGTTCGTGTGTTTGGTACTCTCTTTTGGTGCAAAATCTAGAGATATTTATTTTCACATTGGGAATTCATCCTTCATATGCCATTTAAAGTTTGGCATGGCATTGTTTTCATGATTATCTTTGTACGCCGCTTCTTTTGGTTTGTCAAATTTTTTATGATATATCTCCTCTTTCTTTTCATTTATGACATAAAAATTTTGGGCTTCATTTCTCTTTAGTATTTACGCATTCACCTTTTCTCCTTTGGCATTTGTCTATAATAGTGGACCGCAGATCTCATGTCGTTGGTGTTAGTTATGTTTTGGACCCTTGTATTTCTTATATATTCTTTGCGTTTTGTAGTATATATATATATATATTCTGGTTGCAGGTGTTTTTTGGTACAAGGACATGTCAATTTTGGTTGCAGGAGTTCTTTGTTGCAGGGCCTTCAAGATATCCCATGAAGATGGATCTGTCCTTCGATGGTGGTTTAGTTCTCTTGCTTTTTGGAGCTCTCTTCTTCATTCATTGGGAATCCTATGTTATTTCTTTTTCATGTCCTTATTTTGTAAATAAGCTTGCATGCTCCTATTATGTAAAATGAGCTTGCATGCTCCTATTTGTAAATGACCCTGCATGCTCCTTTGTTGATCTCTATTTTATAACTAGATCTGGCTAGAGGATTGTTCCCTACTTCTCTTCTATAGTCATGTTGATGAGCAATGACCTTAGTTTTTCTTGCTGGTTCTTTTCTCTGGGAGCTCAACTTGAACCATTTTTAAAATATATTGTAAAAATTATATATTATTAATAAAATATATCAAGTGGCATTGCCATCTTACCCAAAAAAAAAATAAAAAATTAATTATTTATAAAGTGACTAAGTGTCAAAATATTTAATATTTAAATAAGTCACTTTTTTGAACAATAAGAATAAATTATTTTATAAAGTGATTTTAATTTATTGTATTTGTAAGTTTCTCTCAAGATTATAAAAGAAGGTTGAAGGTCTCATTTGGAGAATATCCAAGAGATTGAGAGCTTGTTTATTTTCTCTACGGAAATTTATGAGGTTAGAGTTGAGTGCCGAACTTTGCCTATAGAACAAAAAATCAAATATAAGCGATATCGGTTATTCATATTGAAAGTATTGGCTTGAGAATTTAGCAAATATTCTAAGTTTTTGGTGTAGCTTTGTAAAAGGAAAAATGTTGCAGGTTTTTTTTAGGGTGTCATGGAAACTTAACTCTCCAAAACTAATATGCATGAGAAAGTGATAAACAATTTTTGGCATGCTTGAGGTGAAAGCATATTGTTATCGTCATTAAGCCATTAAATACACGTTTGATAATGTGCATGACACTATGGTTATCAACTAGAATCATAAGAATAAAGAGCAATGTAAAAGTTGGATGGCATAAATAAGGGGTGAAAGCATATTGTTTAAACTAATGAATGCCTTTGAAAATTCTACATACTTGGGATTGACATGGTGATGTCTATCACGATTGGTGTATTTTTTTTATTAAAGATAATTATCTAATTTATTTATAATAATTCAGACAATTGAAAAATTAATTTTAAATATATAATTCTTTTTTATATTTTGTTCAACATTTTTATATTATTTTTTTTTTATAAATTTATATTTTTACACATATTAATATTTTAAAATCAAATTTAAAGATAAGTTTCTATTTACATAAAATAATGTAGATACTTCAAATTATAATTTATATATTTTTTAAAAGAATAAGATAGGTTTTTTTTGCTTAATTTCAATTAATGATTAATTTTGCATATTTTTAAAAATTGTAATAGTTGTATACATGATAACCAATAACAAGTGTACTCAATCCAAACTATCTTTTAAGTTAATTGTCTTTTTAAATTGTAAAAAAAATTATCCATTTAAATTAAGTTAAATCTATTCATATTCAAATCTTTATAAATTTCATGATCAATTGAATTTTATATTATATAATTATTCCTAAAGAAAAAAAACTTATTATTTCTTACAATTTTAGAAATTTTTATTTCTTACAATTTTTCTTTACCCTCTCATTAATTACCCAAGATATATTTTGCTATCGACATAACCCTTGCACCTCCTTTTTGTGCAGGTACTAGTAGTTATAAACTCCCCATTTTATGGGGAACAAGTAAAAGGGAGCATATAATAACTATGTACAAAAGTTGGCTAATTTCTTTCGCTGTGATAATATTTTTTTGTATAATAAGTTTAGGGGAACTAAACAAAAGATGGGAAGTCCTTTGGTTTCTTTCCTTGAATAGGGGATAGGGGATAGTAGACTGTATGCAACATCTCTTTCCAATATAAATAAGTAATATTCCCTTAGTTGGGAATGTTTATAGTGTTTTCTTTTTTCATTTTCTATTTTGTTTATTTTAGTTTTTAATTTGATAAGAGTTGTAGAATATGAAACTCCAAATTTAAGTGTTATTTTCTTCTACAAGATTAGAGGTTCATCTATGCCAAAACAAATATTTATATTATATTTGTTGCATAGTTATAAAAATAAAATTAAGAACTAGTATACTTATATTAAAAACTATATATGTAAAATATGTCGAGAGATAACTTATAATAGATGGGAATCATTTGTTAAATAAATGTTCTTCTAAAATACTAAAAACCAAGAATACAAATCCATTAAAGTCCTGCTTGCAAAAAGCTGTGAATCTAGTTGGAGACAAGTAGTAAGGGTTCTATTTTATTTGAAATAATAAAATAACACCTTCACAAAAGCTAAAACATGACATATTTCATGCATTTACCTATCATTTGAATGTAAAATTGTTTAAAATATGGATTTTTGTTTACAAACATTTTGATGTCATTGAAGACGCCTCTCGACATAATAAATATAATATACATATTATTTTCATTTTTCAAGTACATGTAAAATTAAGAATAAAGATATGTTTATGTATTACCAGATATATCTATTTTTCTATCCAAATTTAACTGTTGTTTTTTAATTTTATAATAGTAAAAGTAATTATATCTAATATAATGAAACCTTATCGATTACAAATAAATTGAAATTAAAATAAAATGCATTCAACAATTGAGTGAAAGGAAATGTAAATTATGGAAATATTTAATCACTTTTCATATAAGTTTCAAATAGGACATATTTGAAAAAGAAAATTTTTATTCCCATTTTAAAATAGAATTCTCTAACATTACTAATCTAAATTTCTTTTAAAGATGAATTAGAATGTACATATAGCTTTAAATCTAATCTATTGGTACAAATACATTTAGGGAAAATTTTAGATCTACAAACTAGATTTAATAAAACAATGTCAAGAGATGCATATTACAACAAATACCAACAATGAGACAATGAACAATCTATTGAAACTTGACAATAAATAGTTAAAGGTATTTCTCAATTTAGTCCACAATCTTTACTAACTATTACATTATAATCATGGCTTTCACAAGGAGCATCCAAATTCACATGCAAGAGTATGAAATCTCCTAATTTATGTATTCAATAAACTCAAAGGACATAATTTAGTTTCCCTAAAAACCTCTCATAATTGCTCAGGTTACCCATCCCTTACTTCCTTTACACCCACTTCTATCTTAATCTTGTTCGCTTTTTTAGCTCTAGCTCTTGAGATATATGTCATTATATTAATGTACTTATTCAACCAACTTGAAATAGGTCACTCTTGTAGCCTTCCTCTAATATAATCATTTCCAATCATAGTTTCCTTCTAGCCTTATCACTTTGTCACATATAGACTTTTCTAGGAGAATTAATGGTTCTCCACATTTGTCAATATCTTATACCTTTCTCCTACCAAACCATAATAAGATAAACTGTTCAAACATCCCTAATATCATTTCCTTTATTTCTTTTAGCTTCTCTCATGCTAGTAGTCAAATCTAACTTACACCTGGTCACTCTCAATCATTATAATAAGTTTCTAGCTTTGTGGTTGTCAATATCTTACCCTAAAGATATCAATCACACCAAAATAATTTCTATCCCCCATTCTATGCCAATCTCAACCATAACTTATCATTAGAGGTTAAATTCTTAGTATAATTATATTTAATAAAAAAATAAATATAATATGATAACATAATTATTGTGGTACATATAAATTTTAAATATTAAATTTTTCTTTAGAATAGATCATTAATAGAATAGGTGCCTACTATTTATCAAAATAAACTACAAACAAATTAAACAATTAAAAACATAAATTCCTATTTGGTTTCTTGTAAGTATATAGTATTGGTTGTAAATAACAAGTACTCTTATTTAAGAGCATTAGCTTAATTATGGTAGCTCCTCAAAGGTTCTTTTAGGTGATCCACTCCAAATGATCATATATATATTTGAGGTGATGTGGACCATATGTCCATTATCTTCAAGATGATCTTTTGTATTGCTGCTATTGTTATTGTTTATAGCTGAATTTTCGATCCAAATATTGTTAACTGGAATCTCTTCTTACAACAACCATAGTCTTACTATGTTGTTTTATTGTGTAATTCTTATCTTATTGTTTTAGTTTTTGTAACTATTTTTCTTAATTCAATATATAAAAAAGGTAATTTTAGGTTGTGCCACAGGTGATATTTGCTTATGTTTCGTTAATATTACTATAATCCTCTATTGGTAAGAGACACTGCACGGATAGTTAGATGTTGTCATTGATGAAAACTCATATGAGTAATCCCATCCTTAGTTCATAATTTGTTCATACCGGAAGAGTGATTGAGTTTTGGTGAGGTTCGGTGAGATAGAATAAGACATCTGACATAGTTTACAATATTTTGGTTGGCATTTCATTTATGTTGAATATTTTATGTTGCGGATCTCCGAGAAGCATTATGGATGTATTATCTATGATATTACAGGTTTTTGCCTGTGGTGTTGATTTTGGAGTGAGTTAGAAGATTCGACATACAGGTTTTTGGGTAGAACAATGTTCATCAACAGTCTTGTGTGGGTAATCATTGTACAAATTATATGGATTGATTTTGGTGGTTGGTTTTGTATTTGAGGATGGTCAATTGGCATATGGGAAGTGTGTGGACAATTCTTTTTGGTTCGCATGATTGTTTTGGTTTGGATTCAGTTGGCTAAGAGTACACATTTCA
Organism: Cryptomeria japonica; assembly: GCF_030272615.1. Taxonomy (NCBI): domain Eukaryota; kingdom Viridiplantae; phylum Streptophyta; class Pinopsida; order Cupressales; family Cupressaceae; genus Cryptomeria; species Cryptomeria japonica. Next base: position 85,093,795 of record NC_081409.1, read on the forward strand.
TTATTTGTATTGTGTTCTTGAAGTCGACTTGTAAGTGGCCTAATTTAATGTTGCGAATATAAAAGACCAATTGATATGATCATTTTAGATATCAGTAGTTGTGGGAAAAATGTTTATGATCGATTGTGCGTAGTTTCACGTGCGAAAGTAAATGATTTGTGCTTTGAAATATAGTAGAATAACATAACAAAGCAGTGTAAGATAATATGTTTTGTGCTTAATCAAAACTATATTCTTGCATTTGTTGATGCTATTAAATAGTTCAAACCTTATTGTAATCTTTTTTAATAATTTTGTAAGGCATTGAGCCTTACGAAGCTTTAGTCATTATTGTAAATTTGAGCAGTGAGCTCTAGGTAGTGTTCCTAAATGCATGTGCATTTCCCTATGCAATATTTCTATATGTCTAACATAGTATACTGATATTGTGGGTCTCAATCCCACTGTGGTTTTTCCCTTAATCAAGTTTTCCATGTATAAAATCTTGGTATAATGGTGTTGTGGATATTTGATTTATGTTCACGCATCTTACTTTTGTTCATTTGAATTAAGTGGTTGAAGAATCAGATTAAGAATGTTAAAAATTGTAGAACACTAATTCACCCCCCCTCTCAGAGTTCCTTGATTCCAACAATTGGTATTAGAGCCTAGTTCCTTGGAAGAAGCCTAACAACTTGAGGAGGATTTGAGAAAGTGAATCAATGAATTCCGGTAGTCTTAGACAACAACTTCTTGTTGTACTTGAGGATCTTTATCAATCACAAGATGAGGTCTTGCAAATGAAAGAAAACCTTAGGGATGCTAAGGGGTAAAAGTGCATAGTTGTGTCACACTTTTATAAAGGAAATGGTCAATGCTAATTCAACTTTTTAAATCAAATCAATAGAAAGTGAAATATATGTTTTGAATTATAAAATGATGTAAACTAATAAAATTTATATTATTTTGTCTATTTTATGTTTGTAATTTTAACAAAAAAATTATTTGAATGTAGTTTTTTATAAAGTAAACCCTATAATCTAGTTGCTGATAAAATGCTAAAGTTGAAGTTACACAAGCCAACACACTTTATTTAGTAAATTTTACCTTTTTTTCTTCAATTATTTTGTGTATATTGATAAATTGAAACTTTAGTGCATGGATATTAATGAGATGAGATATTAGCTCTTTTTATTCCTAGAACTCATAAGTTTTTGTCATGTTTTGATTTATATGATGGGATGGTAATGATGTATTAAAGTTGACTATATGCATTTTAGATGTTAACTGAACCCATTAAATCATGTTTTGTCTTTGCTAGTTATTCCTATAGCCATGTGATTTATCCCTATTGCCATACAGATTGTCATAGGCAATATCATGTGTGAAATCAATAGATGTTTTGATTAATTAAAATAGATATGTGTATGCTCGTATGTTCTTTCTTTTGAATTGCAAGAATAAATGAGATGTTGTGGAGAAGGTTCTCCTGTCACGCCAATTGCAATTTGAAATATTCAAGGAGGTGACTTAAAGTTCAAATCAGCAAAGAGGATGATGAGTGTAAGGGACGACAAAGGAGAAATAGGTGCGCAAGACTCATTGATGTCTGACTCTAGTGGGCATCAATCTTGTAAATACCGCCACACTATGTTTTGGCTGTGGTTTGGTTTAGATCCACGTTTTTAGTGGCTTAACTCTGACTATTCTCCTTCATGAATGTTATCCGTCTCTTCTCATCGGTGTGATCTTAATTGTAGGAAGTTATTGTTTTCTTTTAAATAAGTGTCTTTTTCTCTTTTCGGAAGTTAGAAGGAAATAGAAGAAAAATAGCAGAAGGTTTAGAAATAAAATTGTAGAATATTTTGAGTTTCTTTTGATTATGAGTAATGTATCGACATTTGAGAAACAATGAGTAAAGATATGTTATTCTAAGCACTTAGAGTTATTTTGGAATCCTGGAAGCACTCATCCAAGGGGGTCCACTTGGTGAGTGTTCCTATGCCTTTGTTAAATTTAGTTTTCTTCCTTTGCTGTAGTAGATGTCCATTCATTGACTGTTCCTACAGCCATTGGAAACAGATCCATTGACTGTTCCTGCAGCCAAAGCAAATAGAGTAATGCTTGTTTGGCAGCTTTGGACTTAATTAGTATTTCTTGAGTGAAATTTATGTTAATGCAAAGTTTTTCCTATAGTCATTTAGTTGTTTTAATTCTTGCTTACTTTTCCCACATAAGATTTTAGTTGCTGTAGTAATGCAGGGTAGCTATCACAAGAATTTAGTGCATATATAGTGCAGACCCATTTCAAGTATTATGTCCCTGGGTTAACATTCAAATGAACTCCAACTATGGAGATAGTAACTTCACAGAGTGAATGTCCAAACTTCAGGTTGAGACTTTAACTATAGTTATTATTCCTATTGTTGAACGGAACATTTTTGGTGATGTTGTCAGGGATGGTGTCAAACTAAGAACTTGTTATGGTTATTATCTTTCTAGTTTTCAATTTAGTTGTTTTTGATAGACCCAATTGTTAAGTAATTTCTATGAACTTGCATACATAGGCGAAGAAGAGATTCTCAAGGTAGATTCCTCCCTAGTCATCCTGATCATGCAGGAATTGATCCCCCAGATGTAAATCCTTTTTCGAAACTTTATCAAACCCCCCAAAATTTGAACCATCCTAAATCTGAATTTCCTTAGAACAACCTCCATTTTCTCTTTGGACCTCTAGAAGAAGAACTTCATCTAGTGAATTCCCCCAAAAGCCCAAAGCAAGGAAATCCAGCTCCTGGGATGAATAATCCACCCCCACCTTTGACACCAACATTTGAGTTTCCTATCTCTGATCAACATAATAATGTTAGTCTCAAGAACATTCCAGCTTCTTCCCTCCCTAAATTCTATGGAATAGTGATAGAGGACCTAGAAACATTCTTGTTTGAGTTTGATGTTCTCTGAAGGAGTTTTGATTATACTACAGATGCCCATAGACTCAAAATATTCCCCGCCACTTTGAAAGAATCATCTTTAAGATGGTTTATGAGTCTAGGGAGTAGCACAATCACTACATGGGATGAGATGAAATGATTGTTTCTCACAAAGTACGAGGATTATTGTAGAGGCATTGATCGCCATGGGGATGATATTTTTAGAATGACATAGAAATAAGATGAGAGTCTTGAAAGATTATCTGGCGAGGTTTCTTTTCAGTGTCAAAAAGTCCAAGCATAACATCCTAAATGAAGATTCTCTCAAGCTGATATTTTTGAGAGGAATCAATGATGAATGCACTGATGCTTTGGATCTTATGGGAGGAGGTGGTATAACACAATCCACATGGAATGACATTGGAAAAACTTGTTATAAGTATTCCAGATCTGCTTCTAAGAAAAATAAGCTTTTCAAGAGAGGAGTTTCTTCATCATCATCTAGTAATGGAGTTTCTAGAATAAAACTTAGCTATTTATTGAAGGAATTTAAGGAGGATATCATAAATAATATGGCTACTCAACTGGACACACTCTCAGCTAAGAAGAAGCATGAGGAAGCTGATGCAGTTCTTACAGAATTCTACCCTCATTGTAGACAATGAAAAAGAGACTGCAGATGTAAAATGGTTGCAAATCTTGATGTTTTTGACTTCAAGACAATACAAAGTGATGATGAACAAGTTTTCTATGTTGCTCAAAGAAGGCCAAATTTTCCAAGACAAGGTATGCCTCCCGATCCACTTTCCTTTTTTGGTTATAGTGGAAATTCCTATGCACCAAATAATCAATGGCAATCTCCATATTCTCAAAATTTTGGTAGTTATCCAAGTTGGTATGGTCCTCAAGGCCAAGGAAGCATTTTGTTAGTCAAACTCCAAAGTGGCAGCAACCACAAGGAAATTGGTCTCCACCTCAGGGACAGTGGCAACAATCTCAAGGAAATTGGCAACCTGCTCGTCAATGGAGAGGGATTCAACCATAAATAAATTAGTCTTCTAGATATCAACAACCTATGCAATAGCCACAACCACATGCAATAATACCTCCCCCTACAACCACTACTATTCCACCTAAACCCACACAGTTGCCCACTCAACCAATGCTGAATCCCAATAGAAAATATCAACAACAACAAAAAGTTTATTCAGCTGATCCTAATGAATACCCAACCTATTCTCTATCTATAAGTGATATTCACCTTAGATCTGGGACAAATTTGCCTAATCCGTCCCCTCTAGCTATAACTAAAATACCAAAAGAACAAGAAATCTCTAGTCCAACAGTCTCAATACTTCAAAATCAGCAACTACCCCCATTTCCCCATAGGCTGCAAGAAAAAAGAGATTCTTCTAGAACAGGAACAAAGTTTTGATATTATAGATCAACTGAAACACATATGTGTTAAAATCCCATTGTTACAAGCTATAAAGGATGTCCCTGTATACAGTAAGCCACTTAAGGAACCATGTCTAAAGAAGTCTGGTGGAAAGAAAAAAGATCTGCAAGCAGTGCATGTAATGGGTCAATTGGCTGATATTATGTTAGGAAAAGTTTCAATTCCTAAGTATGCTGATCCTAGTAGCACTGTTGTGAATATAGTCATCAATGGCACATAGATAAAGAATGATTTGATAGATTTGGGAGTAGCCATTAATGTTATGACAAGGGATATTATGTAGTGGCTTGAAATAACTAGTCTCAGACCTACACCTACAACCCTACAACTTGCTGATAGTTCTACAGTTCAACCTAATGTTATGATTGAAGATATAGTTGTTGCTTTGGATTCTTGGGAATACCCTGTAGACTTTATGATCCTATCTCCTAAGGCCACATTGGGAGGATATCCTACGATCTTGGAAAGACCTTGGCTTGCTACAACTGATGCATATATTGGATGCCGGTCAGGGGATATGATGATCTCAAATGGAAACACTACCAAAACATTAGCTCTGTTTTCTCCTGCTCAACCCCAATTTGATCAACGACAAGCCGTTTGGCCTAATTTGGGGGAAGAATTTGAAGAAGGATTTGACTCTATCAATCACCTTATGATGATTAATAGAGGACCATTCATCCAACTTCATGATGATGACTCAATTATTTATAAAATTCTGACAAATGAGTTCAGGCAAGAGCAGCAGTCGCAAGAGTTAGTACCAAATATTTCAGAATCAGACTTTCCTGCAGCTACTGATATATTGCATACTGTGTTGTCGTAGGAAGTCTACACTTCTCATTTTTTTGATGTATCTCAGATTGATCTTACTATCAAAGTGGAAGTTGATTCAAACAAATATTTGAATATCAATAGTAATCTTATAGAAACTCAAAGAGTAGCACTTGTGGACTTGCTCAAATGTCATAAACATGCTTTTGCATGGGATTACAAGGATATGCATGGAATTGATACTACAATTTGTACCCACTATATCTACATAAAAGAACACTATAGACCACTTAGACAACCACAAAGAAGAATCGATCCTGCATTAAGCGAAATAGTTAAAGAAGAATTGTAGAATTTTTTTAATGCTAGATTTATCTATCCTATTTCAGATAGTCAATGGGTATCACCTTTAATGATAGTTCCTAAGAAAGGAGGAAAATGGAGTGTATGTGTTGATTACAGAGCCTTTAACTTGGCAACCAGGAAGGATAATTTTCCATTACCATTTGTGGATCAGGTATTAGACTTTTTGGCAGGGAAGCGATATTTCTCATTTCTTGATGGATTCAGTGGCTACAACTAGATTAAAATTTCCCCAGAGGATCAAGAAAAGACTACATTTACTTGTCCTTGGGGAAAATATGCATATTTTGTTCTTCCTTTTGGATTATGTAATGCTCCAACTACTTTTCAAAGAGTAGTGATAAGCATATTCTTAGATATATCTCAGGACACCATGGAAATTTATATGGATGATTTTACAACCTATGGTTTAGAATTTGAAGAAGCATTGGAGAACCTGAAGAAAGTTTGGTAATGGTGTGAAGACTATAATTTGTCATTGAATAGTGAAAAGTGCTTCATGATGATGCATGAAGGTATAGGTCTTGGTCATCATATCTCTATAAATGGAATACAAGTTGACCCAACAAAAATAGAAGTTATTCAAAATATCATTGCAACGTTAAAGCAAAAGGATGTCAGAAGTTATTCAACAAGCAATAGGGGATCATTCTAGGCATTGAATTGGTGGGTATACCTTATAGTTTAGGATCTGGTTTGGGTGCTCCTTCCTTTTCCCATGTTTCAGAGGTTTAGGCAACGTGCTCGAGCTTATTGCCCTGTGTTTCAGGCTCTTTTTCATATTTTTGTCTTTTGTTAGATTTCATATGTTATAGAAGCAAAGACAGTTGGGGTTTTCATAAGAACAATTTGAATATTTCTCAATTTTTTTTGTAGAATTTTATATTATCATTAAACTCTAGTTCATATGACTTGTTGGCTAAGACCCAAAAATGTAGGTAGATAGAACGAGTTGAAGATAGTTGGTCTTGATTCAACCGAATTGGGATTAGGTTTTTATTTAAAATATCGAACTCTCTCTATGTTTATTATCTTTTTAATCTAATATATAATGACTTTGATCTTTTATCAACGAAAAAAAATAGTATTAAATATAATGAAAATAACTATCTTTAATTGTTTTCTTTTTATTTTCTTATTTATTGTATATTCAAAGAAAAGTTTATAATTATATTAATTTTAATACCATTATAATTTTTTAAAATTTTAAATTACTTATTTATAAATAGCATAAAAAAAGCTATTTCTGTGATGCTAAAAATGTTGTTAGTATAAGAGGCATACACATATAATGAGACAATAAAGTATTATTGAAAAGCTTAATTTCAAAACTAAATCAAAGATGCAAACCATAAGCCTTCCTTGAAATGTCCCATTTTCCTCTATTCTTGAGGACCTTGAAAGTGTTGGATTGATGGTCTCTCAGCGGAGCAATGACCTCCAAAGTGACAACTCAAGAGTTGAGTAGCTATTTGATCATGATTGACTATGGAGATGATATGAAATGCATGATTTAAGAAACTAGATTAACATGCTATGATAAATCCAAAATCTAATTACTAGAAAATTGAAATGCAAATTGCCTATAGTAATGATGCCTAAATTGATATGAGATGGGATCCATACTGATCTAAAATGGGGGATATTTATAGGAATTCCAAGGCCAAAGCTGAGGTGGCAGGAATCGACGGTCCAGATTTGAGCTGAAGATATCAAGGGCCAAGATTGAGGAAGTTGGAGAAGAGGATGGAGGAAGAGACACTTGTCATCTCTGTGGTGACAAGTGTCAAGGAGCTTTGCTCATGAGAGGGCAAGTGTCCAAGGGAGGAGACGTGCCAAAAGTGCCATGTGTCTCAAGAAGAGAATATCCACACCATGGGAGGTTAGGATAAGGAGGTTAGGATGTGAGAGATTGGATAGGGTTAGTTAGACCCAAGATTAGATTGAATGGGTTAAGTTAGGGGATGGTTAGGTTAGGTGGTTAAAGTTAGGAGCCATGTGCTCATTTGAATTTAGAAATTCAAATAATTGGAAAATGACAATTAATCTCAACAAACTTGAGTTTGTTAATCTTAATTAGGGATTATAAGAATTGATTAATATGGGGAGACATTAATTAATTTAGAATTAATTAATCAAAGGGGGATGTGAAATGAACTATGTAAATAAATCATTTAGATTTATTTACTTAGTAGATGAATAGAGAAATTAATTAAATTTCTTGTGAATTCAATTAATTGGGAAGGGGAATTAATCAAATAACTACGTATTTAATTAACTATCTTTAGACCATTTTTAGGTGTATACATTTTGCCGCTCTTTGAAGCGATGTGTGACTACGCGTTGGTTCAAAGAAAACTTGATTGATGATGTTGCTAATATTGATTTTGATAGGATGCAGATTTGATCTTGATTTGACGGGGATTTGGTTTTGATGTGATCCTGATTTGATTTGGAGATGATAAATCTTGATATGATGTTGATTCGATTTTTGGAGATGATAAATCTCGATATGATGCCCCAGATGTTGATTGATAGATCTCAATATGATGCCCAAGACATTGATTGATAGATATCGATGTGAGGATGCCCCCTCGGGAGATGAATCAGATAATTTTTGAATGATTTTGAATTTTTCACAATTTTTTGATTTTTTTGAAATTTTTGAAATCTTTGTAGATTTGTAGATTTTAATGATTTTCTGATTTTTAGAGTCAATCCGATTCATTTCCTGATAATAAATTTGAAAATATTGTCCTGCCAGGTTGATTAGTTGATTAGATGATTAACAATAAGTAGAATAAAATCCCACTTAAATGCCCCATTATGAGTTTAAAAAGGTGAATTCCTTTTTCCACTCCTCATTTGTGCACTCCAGTTGTTGGAGAAAAATTTCTCTGGAGGAAGGAAATGGCGATCCCATACCACCAGCATAGGTTCGAGCGAGTTTGGTGATATGAGCATCTTTTGGATATGGTCCACTGGTACGTACTTCGAGAAAACTCAGCTTTGTTGATTTTTAAATTTTTTTTATCTATTTGCATAAAAAATCATTTTTTAGTGTTTTCGCCAGATGGGTTGGGAAAAAAAAATATATTTTTGAAATGGGTTTTTTGATTAGTGAAATGGGTTTTTCAGATTTTTTCAAAAAAATTCCATTCGCATCTCAAAAAAATTATTTATGCATGCATTTTTTTTTCTAAAAATACATTAAAAAATTATTTTTTTGAATAATTTGAAATTTGAAATTTGGGCGAGAAAGGAAAAGGCGGGGCGGGGGAGAGGAGGGTGGAGGCGGAGGCAGAGCCCCAATGGTGCTTGCCATCAGCGCCACCGCAGGCACCGCGGGAGGTGCCTTGGGCGCCATCGCAGGCGGCGCCTTGGGCATCACCGCGAGTGCCGCCAAGCACCGCGGGTGGCGCCACTGTGAGTGGGGGGAATCAAAATTTTTTTATTTTTTATTTTTTATTTTATTTTATTTTTTTTATTATTATTTTTTTTGGGCATTTTTTCGATTTTTCGATTTTTTCATTTTTGACAATTTTTCGGTTTTTTCGATTTTTTTCGGTTTTTGATTATTTTTTAATTTTTTTGGTTTTGACAATTTTGATATTTGATTTTTCAATTTTGAAGAGTTGATTTGATTTTTCAATTTTGATGAGTTGATTTGATTTTTTGATTTTAATGATTTTGATGTTTGATTTTTGATTAAACGCTCCTGATTGATAAATTTGATGATTAGTTCTGATTATCTCGATGCACGCACGAGATGAGATAAGTTTGATAATGACCTCATGATAGATGAGCGTCATTGATAGGGGCCCAATGAGATTTGATAAAAATCGCAATTGAGCAAAAGAGACTGATAAATAGATTGATTTGATAGATAGATAAATCAAGAAACTGATATGATGAGATGATTTGATTGTAGGAGCACTTTACCGTTCTTCAGTCTTGGGAGCATTTCCCGAAGACATGGATGTTGATACCCCGGCTTAGCCAGGGGGAGCGAGACCACATTGGTAGGTGTGGTTTATCATCCCTTCTGGACATGCCCTGACCTCTGATAAACTGGGGATTACTGACAGCTTTAGTAGAGCACTGGCATAGTGAACATAACACATTTCACTTGCCGACTGGAGAGATGACGGTGACACCCAAGGATTTCTACCAAATTTTGCACATCCCTGTGATGGGAAATTTAGTATATTATGATCTCAGTGAGCGGGGTGGGATAGAGGCACTTTGTCAAGTGTTTGAGGATGGCGAGATAGGCGGGTATGATATTGCATGGCAGGAGATGTTAGAGCTAGGGTATGCCACGTTATCGACTGTGCTTGTTGGATTTATTGGAGGCTTCCTTTGTCCTAATCATAGGTCAAAGGGATTATCTGTTGGATGGGGTCGTCTGCTTGAGCAGATGGTGGCATAGGGGACTCAATTTTCATGGGGGTCATGTATGTTAGCACACTTATATCATGACTTGCACCGAGTTGTGTACCAGGGATCAGCTGCATTATCAACTGGGGTGACCGTGCTTCAGATATGGACCTGGGAGCATCTACCTATCACACGACCATTGGCTGACTGAGATAGACCTGTAGGCAGGCCTTATGCTGAGGGGTATCCAGGTATTATTGTCCAACGAAAGCTGGGAAAATTAGAGTATTGGTGATGGACCTTGGATGATCTGGATACTATGATATGGAGACCATATAGGGATTGTGAGATTTGGCTTGAGGATGCAGTGGAGATGCTGTATGTATTCATGACGCAATATCTAATTGGGTTGACACCCTATGTCATCGAGTGATTCTTTTGTAAGAGGGTGTTGAGACAGTATGGTAGGATACAGGAGATGCCATAGGGTACAACTCATTATGCTCGTCGGAGATTGGATGTGGCTACTTGGGGGCCTTCTATTTCATATGACCAGGCCTGTGCAAAGTATCAATCATTGGAGCCAGTTGATTGGGATTATCTTCCAAACGTGATGGATAGCAAGATGACACATGAGTATGCCATGCACTGTACTGTACATAGGTTTCTGAGGCTGACACGTTTGAATGAGCTAGAGCTAGTTTTTGATGAGGATGATGAGAGGCTATGACACAGAGCTCCTAGACGACTGAGGGATGGTGAGGGGAGAGATGATAGCGGAGATGGCGATGGATATGGAGGAGATGCAAGAGATCATGGTGCCAGAGATGATGAGGGAGGAGATGATGATGGGGGAGATGGGGGAGATGATGATGGGGGAGATGGTCGAGTAGTGGCAGTGGCAGCGATAGGCACACCAGGAGCTAGCAGTTCTAGATCTGCCAGAGATGTATATACAGATTGGATGGCCCAGGTGGTTAGACGTAGGATATCAGGTCCAGGGGATTAGGGACATCAGGTTCCAGAGCAGGAGGGACCCCCAGTTGAGCAGGTACCTATTACAGTATCACGGGCTGAGCAGCCACAGGCAAAGGCACCTCGACGGATCCTCATTAGGATGCCGTCGCATCAACAACAGGCTCAGATTATGGACTTATAGGCTCAGGTTCAACAACTAGAGAGTTGAATAGCAGAGAGGGACTCTCAGATGGCCCAACTAGAGACTCAGATGACTTCTCTCCTAGTTGAGAGAGATGCAGCTATGGATAGGTGTCGCCAGGCCGAGACATAGGTACAGTTGTTAGGAGGGTCTACTTCAGGGAAGACCGCCCTGAAGATGATGTGCCAGGGGATCTGAGAGGCTGAGTATTACAGGACATTATAATTTACTACTATTCCTCCTGATCGGAGGGCTCTAGGATTTTCACAGCTGAGTAGGAGATTGGGACAGAGCCAGACTGAGAGTCAAGGAGTGACAAGGCCACTTCAGAGAGCTCCCCTAGGTGGGGACTTAGGTACAGGGGTACCAGCTGGTGCTACTCTACCTACTACATCAGGACAGAGTTCCGCTCCACGTCTGAGTGGTCACACAGATATGGGACATTGATCTATTTATGTACACACCTTTTTGTGATGAGATAGTGATGATTTGTGTGATGTATATGTTGTGATGTATCTCATATATTTTGTAATATCATTATACCTTACATTGATCTTGTTTTGATGATATGATATGCAGTTGATTCTATTCACTCCACATGACCTATGAAATGATGGATGCATTCTATTTGATATATGGTTATGATGTGCAGTTTACTTTCATGATGTATGCTTTAATTTTTATATGCTTATGAATTCTAGATGATAGATATATGATGATGTAGTATTTACATGATGTATGCAAATGCAAATATGTATGGTGATGCTTATAATTTCTAGGTGATGTATGTGCAATGTAATGCTTTCTATGTTTATGATATGTTTATGATTTTCTCATGCATGTTAATATGAGATGGATGCAATGCAATGCAATGGTTATACCTTATATGATTTGAGATTAGATGAATATCATGCAATGATCTTACTAAATGAATGAATGAGCTGATGCTTTACATGAATGATGTCTTGGTATGCAATGGCTACATGAGATGAACTAATTTATCATGGAGGATGAATGAATTGATTATTTTTGTTATTGTCCAATGTACTCAATCACGTAATAAGAGAGATAACACCATGTTAGATTTGGCCATGACAAAGATGAGTATTGTGATCCCATGCAGAATGAAATGCAAATCTATCTTAAAATGCAAATGCAATGCAGCGATCGGACCGATCATGAAGTCATTGCTTTGTTTCATCATTGAGCCTTTAAAATGTAGGAAGTGAGTGCAAACAACAATGGTATAATTGAACCATGATGAACTAAGCACTACTTTCCTAGGTTTTGATATTGCAAGTTAGCACAAGCATCGAGGTATAATTGAACCAAGATGACTAGAGTGTTGCTTGCGTAAAACAGGAAGTATTAACCATTTCTATATGCAAGTCCGAAATGTCTTCTATGATATTATGATGATCATGTCCTTAGACAACTTTGCACATATTAATGATTAATTTATAGATAGTAGACAAGAAAAATATCATGTTCCTTCCTCATTCCTCTAGTCAAAGACATCCTGGAGTTACTCAGAAATCATGATAGCGAAAATCCAAATAAAATACTTGAACCATTATTTCCAAAGTGTTAAAATCATGAGTCAAGATATATCATCCATTGATATGTGTTTTGTCATGTTTAGATTGATATGTGATAGTTAATGGTTGACAATGTGATCTTATGTTCAACGTTGGATGTGTCTCAGTTTTTCACTTGACAAGTGTTGTTTGACTGTTGTTCTACCTGCTTTGATTAAGCTCAAATGATTGCAACTTTTTTTGCCCCCAACTAGGTTCAGGATTCTGCCCCCAACCTAGAAACAAGCCTTATTATGATATAGTCAATGATCCAAACCATGATGAGAAATCACCTCGGATGCCTGTGTATGTACAAATACTTTATGATGAATATGAATAGTGCTGATGGAAAAGAATGTAAGTAGAAGAAAGCGTGAACCAATAGATGGCAGAGCTAGCCGACAGATAGTGCCTGTTTGCTAGGTTTTCACCATCTGTTTTTATTGCACTTTTTCTCATATTTGATTTTTTACCTTTTTTTGGATTTTCTGCTTTTTCACTATTTCTGGATGTTTCTGCTTTTTTATTGGTTTTGGATTTTTTTCTTTTTCACTGTTTTTGTATGTTTTTCTTTTTTCACTGTTTTTGGATTTTTTAGGCATAAAACTTCTTCAGATGCATGCTATTGATGGGTTCCTTAGGCTGATCTCCATCTTGTGTTGATAGTTGATATGCCCCTGACCCAAATACTGCTGTGACCACAAATGGACCTAGCCAGTTTGGTTCAAATTTTCCCTTCTTTTCTCGATTTGACTGATTTCGTGGATTTTCCTTTAGTACTAGTTCTCCCACTTGAAAGATTCATGGTCTGACCTTGTGATTATAACTTCGACATATTCTTTGCTGATATACCTTTAGATGATCAAAGGCATTTTGTCTTCTTTCATGGATCAGTTCTAACTCTTGTAGTCTAGATACTCGTTGTTCTTCATCTGGGATAAGTCCTTTTAGTGATACACGTAGAGAGGGTATCTCTACTTCGATTGGAAATATGGCTTCCGATCCATATACAAGAGAGAAAGGTGTGACACTTGTTGGTGTGTGGATACTGGTGTGGTAGGCCCAGAGAGCAGGGTTTAATTGAATATGCCAATCTTTCCCAGCATCGTTCACTATCTTTTTGAGGATTTTTAGAATAGTTTTGTTAGATGCTTCTGCTTGCCCATTCCCCTATGGATAATAGGGTGTAGAGAATCTATGCTGGATCTTAAACTTCTCACATAGCTCTTGTACATCCTGATTCTTGAATGGTCACCCATTATCAGTGATAATGGTCATTGGTATTCCATAACGACAGATGATGTAATTCAAGATAAATGCAACAATTTGTTTTCTTGTGATATTTGTGAGAGGTACTGCCTCGATCCATTTTGTAAAATATTCTGTAGCTACAAGGATAAATTTGTGACCATTAGATGAAGAAGGATTTATTTTTCCTACTAGATCAAGACCCCATTGGCAGAAAGGCCAAGATGTTGCCAAAGCATGAAGTTCTTGTGCTGGTGCATGAATCAAGTTCCCATGGATCTGACATTGTTTGCATGTTCTAGCTATCTGAAAAGAATCCCGTTCCATAATCGGCCAATAATAGCCCAAGCGTATGAGTTCTTTCGAAAGGGTAAGACCACTTGAATGAGTGCCACAAATGTCGTTATGGACTTCCTTTAAGGCCTTCTCAGATTCTTCTTGTTCGAGACATCTTAAAAGAGTACCGTCTAGACCTTGTTTAAATAGGGTATCTGCGACAAGAGTATAATGGGAGGATTGACGAATAAAGTTTCTCTTTTGATTTTTTGATAAGTCGAGAGGTAAGATGTTATCTTTCAGGTATGTGTAAGTTTGGCCATAGCGGGAGGAATCATGTCCTATAAGTTGACAAATGGTTTGGGAATCAAGACAATTATGAGATGGGTAAAACAAATCTTCAACCAGGAATTCATAATGTTCTTGATTTTCCTATGTTTGTAATAGAGAAGCCAGTGTTGCCATGGCATCTGCTACTTTGTTATCATTTCTTGGAATTTGTTCAAAAGTAATTTCAACAAAATATTTCTTGAAGTCATCCACCATCTTTTTATAAGGCATGAGTTTGTCATCTTTTGTTTGATAGTCACCATTGATTTGATTGATGATGAGCTGAGAGTCTCCAAAGACCTGAAGTTGTGTAATATTCCATTCCACAACCATTTTGACACCTGTAACCAAAGCCTCATACTCTTTAGTGTTGTTGGTGCATGGGAAACTTAATTTGTATGCTTTCAGAATTGTATGACCTCGTGGTGTAATGAATAGTATGCTTTCTCTTGATCCATGATGTGTTTCATTATTGATTCTTGCTCCTAGACTGATATTCGGGTGATGTATTATAAGATCTGGATCCAACCCTGGAATGTCTGTATATGACCATCTTTTGATTTGCCTCCTTTTGAAGAGTTCCAAGTATTTTTGCCTTTCTAGTTTTGATAGAGAAGTTGCTAGATGTAGATCAGTTGTGCCAATGATAACTGCCTCTACTGGTTCCATCAAGATATATGACTTCTCTTGATAAAATTTAGATAAAGTGTCAAATATCCCATCTTCCGGTGCCTCGAGGAGGTTTTCACTATTAGATGCGTCCTTTATTTTTACTCTTTTTTAGTCTAATGTTGCCAAGAAGATTTCAGCATTAGACTTGATATTGTTTTCTTTATTTTCATTTTTGCAACTAGGAGATTTGACACCCATTTGACTTGAAGATATGTTTCTCAAATTTCTGGTGAGAGTTGTTGTAGGTTAGATTTCATTAAGATATAAAGATATGGCATGGTCATTAGGAAAGGTATCCATGGTGCTATGTTCTTCATTTTCCCAGTCCATAGGTTCAGGATGAATTAAGGATAAAGGATCCTCATGTTGGATTATGTCAAACATATTAGGGGTCATGATAGAGATGTCAAAGCTTTCAGTATGTATTTTCATGTCTAGAATGGTACTCTCGTCAGAATGACCTCGTGCAAGAAAATCCTGATCATCCTCGGTTAAGTCCATGTCAGTTGAATGTGATTCTAATTCAAGTAGGCTAGTTCCTAATGTTTGTTCTGCATACGTATGAACTACATCGACTACTATATCCACTTCTTCTTCCCTTTCAATTTGAAGTTGCTCTGGTTTGTTTTTTTCTGATAGCAAATGTTCTTCATTCCCTTGATCTTTCAGCTGTATTTGTTCTTTCATGTTTGACAAAATTGATGCAAATGATTGTTCCTTAGATTGTGTGCTTGAAGCTGCTACCTCTCTGTTATGTGAAACAATGACCTCTTGAGCCGATTTCAGATTATTATAACACTGCAATGGATTTGAGTCTGTTGATATTGTGATTTCCTATTCATTGTATGGAAACTTTAAGCACTGATGAAATGTTGATGGAATAGCCTGTATGTCCTGAATCCATGGTCTCCCCAAGAGTATGTTGTATGGCAGGTCCAAGTCTAGAACTTGGTATGTTATGTCCTTCTGCAAAGGTTCCACTGTGATGGGTAATATCACCATTCCTTTAGATGAATGTTCTTCTTCACCATATGCTTTGATTTTTATCTTTTTTCAGGGAATCAATTGCATCTTCTAAATAATCCAGAGCACAGACAAGACTCAAAGAGCAAATGTTCAAGCCAGCTCCCCCATCTATTAGGACTCGTTTAACAAGCATTCTATGAATGAGGACTTCAATTTGCAAGGAAGTGTTATGGGGATTTTGCAATGAATTAATGCTTAGATGTGAAGGAGATGAGCTTTGAATAGGATCCTCTGAAATAGGCTTGATGGTCATTATGGATATCACTTGGGGAACTTTAGCTTTGGATGCATTATTTGGCAAGAATGCCATGGAAGGTTCTTGCAAGCTTTCAGGAGGTGTAGGAATAGATGCCTTTGGAGAGTCAATTTACTTATGGATGGATGGATCATTGTTAGACATGGGTGCATGATTTTGTTCTTCTTTAGCCAAATCCTTTAGGGATCTCTTTAAGAGGTGCATAAAAGAGCCACTTTTCTTCTGAGATGTGTTTAAATCCTTGTGAGGTTTTAACATAGTTGGATTTTGATTTTGAACTTGTTTGATTTCTTTAATATGTTGGCTTGTTATGTGTTCTTGGCTTTTTCTTTGGTATGCCATGTTTCTATGATCTTCAGCTATTTCCAATGTTTCAGCGATCTTATGTCTCTATGCTCTAATTAAAATGGGCATTGTCTTTGATATGTTTTTGCAAGATTTAAATCTTGCTTAATGTGTCGCAATAAGTGATCAATTGTTGATGAAATGATCTTTCAAGTGTTTGCTTGTTTGCAAGTTTTTCGATCTCAGTTTTGGAGTGCAAATTTTGTGATTTTTTGATATGACCAAGTTCAATAGGAATGATATATCCTATGATAAAGAATGAGGTTATTCTAATCAAGCATTGTAGTTTCGTGATTAAAGGATTATAGATCCTGATGAGAAACTATGTTTGAATAATCAGTTTACCAAAGACAATGTGATGTTGCACTTTAAGGTGTTTGATCTTTAACTTGTTTGAGGTGAATACTTGAGACCTTTGTGTGTCTTTTTCTTGAATCTGTTTTGACAGAAGATAACCTGATTGAATGACTCAACAAGATGATCTACTCTCTATGTTTGACTATTTGATAAATGGGTTGTTTTTGTTTCTAATTTTGATGTAGTTTACCAGAAACGCTGACAAAATGACCAAGAACTCTGCTATACTGACCAAAAATGCAAACAAACTTACTAGAAACGCTGGCAAACCTACCAGAAATAATGCTAAACAAACCAGGAATGCTGACAGACCAGGAAAACTGGCAGATAGACCAGGAACGCTATTCTACACCACAGTGACTCTAAAGTTCAAATGATAATGTGTAAACTTAGCAAATTAAGTGTTTGAACTTGGGAGATTTCAATCTTGACCCAAATTTGTGATTTTCAGACTCAAAAAATGGATATGTAGACCTAGCAAGTGCAAACTAGGAGATTTGATGCTACGACATGAGCAATTTTACATGCAACTCATAAGAGTTGTTGATTAGACCAAGGGATTTGACCGTTAGACTAAGAGAGCTATTGTTTAGACTAGGAACTCTGCTATACTGACTAAGAGAGCTACTATTTAGACTAGGAACTTTACTATACTGACCAGAAACACTGGCAAACTTACCAAAAATGCTGGAAAACTTACCAAAAACACTGGTAAACTTACCAGAAATGCTGGCAGAATTACCAAAAATGCTGGGAAATAGACTAGGAACGTTGATAATCTGACCAGAAATGCGAATGTTTAGACCAGAAACTCTGATGTTTAGACCAAAAACTCTAATGTGCTCAACCTTGGAGAGTTAATGTTGAAATACAAGAAATTTGACATTCACACCAAATCATCTGATGTTCGGATTGGAAATGCGACTGTTTGGACCATAGGTGCGACAGTTTGAACTATAGATGCGACAGTTTGAACTTTAGATGTGACTCTTTGGACCAAAAGTGCTAATGTTTGGACTTTGAATACAATTGTTTGGACTGATAAAGCTAATGTTTGGACTGTGAATGCGACTGTTTGGACTGATAAAGCTGATGTTTGGACTAAAAGAGATAAGGTTTGGACTTTGAATGCAACTATTTGGACTGATAAAGCTGATGTTTTGACCAAAAGAGCTAAGGTTTGGACTGTGAATGCGACTGTTTGGGTCGTAGGTGTGATTGTTTTGATTGAAAGAGCTAGCCTGCTGTGAAACTTGTGAATTT